>NW_016690218.1:2691218-2778883 GCF_001604755.1 Lepidothrix coronata
GTAGGTTTGTTTAGAGTGACCTTCTCTTAGATGGATTGCCTTACAGGGCTAACGAGCTCCATCTGCCCGGGGGGCTGGGAATTGAACCCGGGTCGCAGCGGTGAGAGTCCTGCACCCTAACCACTAGACCACCAATAGGGGCCCCCAATATACCAAAATACACATTATTAAAAGTAGAAAACCTTGCACTTGTGCTGTGCATTTCTGTAAGGTTTTAGGCATGAAAAGGACAATAAAGTGTGGCCTGAATTCTTATTTGCTATATGTCAGTGCAAGTGTGAATGAAGACTGGGCTACACTTAGTGGTGAACATTGCTTAGTCAGAAAATGAGCTCGAGGGATAAAGTGGTGTAGTGTGTACGATTTGATTCAGTAAGTGGAAAAATTTGCTTTGGTAACATATTAAGGGCACTGAAAGTAAAATTATCTTACGAAATTCAGCAATTTAACTGTGAAACCAACATCTCCTCACTTGGTTTTACATCTTTTCAGCTGCTTTCTTCGACATGGCTTTATGAAACCAATTACAGGCTGTACATCTACTAGATTTCACAGTGGTGTGGTTTGTAACAGCAGTTTTTGATATCCATGCTTACTTTCTGACTATCTTATCCCATTGCTTCTGTCAACACTGAGTTTGGCCACCTGCTTTTCAGAGGGGTCTCCCGATGGCTTTTCCTGAGCAACGAGTCTGCTGGTGGGATTTATCCGAATTGGGGTATTTCTTTCTCCACGTACTGTAAATAGTGGGAGTGGTTGTTGGTGCCATCTGTGCACCCTGAGATCCTGTGGGGCGGATATGTTGGATATGTTTCCATGTTTGTGACCCTTGAATCTTTTAAACTAAGTAGTGTCCATCCTGAATTGCAATTCTGCTTTTTGTTAAGGGATGGCACCAAGCTTTTGTTATCCAGGGAGGTTCCAGAATTTATCAGGAACATTTATGTATTAATTGATTTTGTCAGTATGAACAACTTTAGCAAGTAGTATATGGGGCTTTTCTGCAAGCATCCCTACTTACTTTTGATAAGCATACCTCATTAAACCCATAATTTGACAAATATTCTTGCTTGTGTTAGCTTAAGAGTAACAATAGGGATAAAAATATTAATTTTTTTTCATATAGGTCTTCTCATCCATAGAATTCAAAGCATTTTATAAAGGAATGTAAGTTTTGTTATATCCCTTTGTAGGTGGGGAAATGACTGTAGCAAGATTAAATGTCTTGAAGACATGTTTCACGTAAGAAACAGATGTTGCCATAGACAGGGAGGAGATCCTTTGGATCTTCATTCAGCACTTTCTTCTGTAAATAGAACTTAGGGAAATTCCTAATCCACATTTTTATGGTATGGCCTTTATAATGGGATTCTTTGGCTGTGACTGTCTTCTAACTGAGATGAGCAGCTGATTTCCTATTCACATAAATTGCTACTTAAGCAAATCACAGAGGGAGTTTTTCCAATGTGGTTTGTTTGCTTGACTCCTTTATGTCTGAGATAGCACATGGCATTTTTCCAGACACCAAAAACATCTTCTGAATAACAACAACGAAAAGAGTTAATGTTATAAGTTAGGGTAGAGCCCTGAAAAATGTTGTTATGCATGTTTCTCATGGTGGAAAGTGCATATTAACAGGACTGGTATTTCTGCCTTGTTCAATCATCTGGCTCATGATTGTAGTTTACATGAAAGGGCAACTGTAGAGAGAAGTATTGCATGTGATTTTAAATTAATTCTAATGTACTTGAACAGTTAGAGGGGAAATGAGCATTACATGACCAGGCAGCTCTTTGCAGACTGTGGCATGAGTGTCACTGCCTGATACTGCCCATTCCACTTTAGAAATCAGTGGATGTATAATGTGCTCCCATGAAAAGATGAGTTCAGCTTACAAATGTTTGCTCATGAAAACATAAGGGGTAATGCAGAGGAGCATGAAGGACAGAAGGATGAAACAGGTATAGTGCCTAGTCCCTTGATGCTTACTGCACATGGCAAAGCAGGACTAAGGGTGCAGCAGAGTTTCTTTCTGTAAAGCCAAATTCTGCAACTAGTAAAAATTTACAAAATATGGGGGGAAAAAAGTCATGAAACTGAAAAGAGGAAACAGGGCTTGCAATAGACTGAGGAAGAAAATAGGTTATGTTACTAAGGGTTAGATTATGTAGAGGTTGGGTTATCAAGGGTATCATGAGATACTATCCTAAAAACAAACTCTTGTACACTGTAGAAATAAAAACGGGGCATGGCACACACATGAATCAGAGGAATCATTGTATCACTGGACTCCCATTCCAGAGACCGAGAGAATATGCTAAAAAGAAGAGGTTGTCTTTGAAAATGCAAGGCCTTCAGATCTTCTTTTTTGGTACTGCAGAAAGGCAGCAGCACTCATAGTTGTTTATCTGTCAGAAGACTGGAGAACACCATACAGATTCAAGAGAAAAACTGCCATACGTGCTGGGAGGGAGGAGAAGACGCTCAGAAAAAGAAGCCTGTAAACATGGGGTCCTGTTCTCACTTCTGTCATTAGCACCAGTGAGTGTGTACACTAAAAAACCTATAGAACAGAAATTTCATTTCCATCTTTCAGGATGTGGAACAAAAGACTTGAGAGCAGAGTCACAGAAATAGGACTGAAAAAGACCTCAGAAGCACCTGCAGTTCATCCTCCTGCCCAGCACACAGGACCCACACACAAACCTCAGGGATGCTGTAATTCGAGGCTTTATGTTGGAAACTCCACAATCTATCCCAGTGCTTCACTCTCTTAACCTTTAAAAAGGTTTTTCTCAAGTCTAATTTGAGTAATCTTTGCTGTAACATAGGACTGTGAGGATTTATGTCTCTAGTGTGGGATTCCCAAGTGTTACTTCCTCCACCACGCTGTCAGTGCAAATCCACCAGCGCTGTGTCTTTAACCATCCTGACTGCTGCCATCACTTCCCTGGGTCAGGCTGGAAGAATCCAGACTGCTCCAGTCCAGCAAAGTGTCTTTGAAAAGTTAGGTATTAATTAACAGTCTGGAAGCTAAGGTTTAGCTGTAACTGCCCAATGTTCCTATGTTTCTACCAGCACAGGAGGAGCTATTGTGATTCTCGATGGTGGAACTTCCATTGTTCTAGTTTAGTTAAGGTCACAGCTAAGTCTGTATTTAACAGGCAATGAGATGCCTTACCAGCAGCTATCAAAAAGGTCAGCTTTGCCTGGCTAGTTTAGAAGGGCTTGCAAGGATTTTCCAAAGTCACACTTGGAAAGGATCAGGAATAAATCTCAGAGCCCTCTTATAAAAGATGCTTATTTACACAGTCTGTTCTCCTTGGGGATATTAGACCAACTCTTTGTACTTGATCATGATGTAAACAGTATGGTTATTGCCACAGTAAATTGCACCCAAGTGAATTTGTGTTTTATTTCTGTAGACTGAGTGAAGTTGTATATACTGAATAGCCCTGTGGTAATAGATTAGATCCACACAAAAGCCGGTCAATAGCTTAAGACTTCCATGTGTGTTTGCAAATAAACAATTTTAACTGGAATTTTAGAAGCAGCTACTTAACAGCTGACACCTCTAGTGCCTGAGTTCCCATTCCCAGTAAAATGGTTGCTAATTGTGGGAATCCAGAAAGATTGTGTCATTCAGGAGTCTGGAGTGGCATGGGAAGAGTGTAAGGGGAGGAGTTGCTTGATTAGGCTAAAATGGAAGTTAAAGAGATTTAGAGCAACATTAAGAGCTGAATTAGCTGGAGGTCTGCAGTGGTGTGGGGAGTGAAGTCAACAGGACTACTTGTTTGGGTAAATCTTTTAGCTGAAAGAACTTCTTTTTTGTATTTGCAATACTCTGTAAAACTACCGTGCTATTCCTGTGTTTGTGTAAGAATGGTTTGTATTCTGAAAGCCATGGGTACTTATGAGACAGAGTCATTTTTTTGTATCTCTCTCCACTTTGTTGACAGTTTTAGGGATATTTTGTACACATCATATTACTCAGAGAAAACACAAATGATCCACTTAGAACTGGAAATAAATAATAAATAATCTGGTCTCCTGTAAATTGGACTTATAAAATAGCTTGATTGCAATTACCAGCTTTGCAGTAATCTTGAAGGAATTAAGATAAAATGGTGTTATCATGAGCAATAGTAAAAATGAGAATACACACACATTTGTCTTGATCTTGTGAAGTGTAGAACATTCTTCTCTCCTCTGAAGGGGGGTCACGGCCCCCAAAATGTACAGTCATAGCTCTGAGGGAGCACCACACTGCTGTGACCACAATACTACATTGTGCTCTATGACTCCTTAGGTTTAGAGATAATCAGTCTGGGCAGCTCTTCTCAATACTCTCTTCTCTGCACTCCTTTGTTCTTTTCTCCAAGACCTGAGGTTCTTCTGTGGGTCCAAGGAAGAAGTATGGAGGATACAGCCTCTCTTTTCATTAAACGTGTTTCCAGGTTAATACATATTATTTCCTGGTTAATACCCGGAGTCACGTGGGTGAGCTGGAGGGTATGACATGGTTGTGACAGCACAGTACCCACATTTTAAAACTCTCCCTCTCTCTCGACTATGTGATTCATGTACCAGAAAGTGGCGTTGTTGTTTCAGACTTTGCCCCCTTCTTTTTTTGACGAGTGACACTCAGAAATGTTTGCCCAGATGGAAGAATCCACCTCTCCAGTCTAGCAGAGTCATTCCCTGCCGATAGCCTGTGTGTCATCTGTCACTGCTGCCTTTATCCAATGTGTCTGTCTTAGAGACCAGCACAAGAAAGGTACAGTCTAGGAGTGATTTTGTCAAGACTAGGCTGGTCTGTAGAGGCTATTTTAGTCCAAAGGGAAAATCCCAGTGAAAATATTCACCAGACAAACTTTATGAATGATTGCACAATGTATGTAGATGAAGCCCAACCCTATTTAACCTATGATCTCTTGGAAATTAGATCACGATGGGACACACCACTGAACTGTGACTGTAAAAGGTGCCAGTGGAAGAAATTGCAGGAAAGGGCATATGGGCTAGCAAGGGCAACTGGTTATAAAGGAGGGATGAAGGAGGGGTACATCTGTCTTTTATGCAGCAATGCATGAATGCACTTAAGCATGCCCTTGTTAATCTTATGGATAGGTGGATTTGATAGATAGATAGATAGATAGATAGATGCATATATGCTGCATAAGAGTACGAAACTAAAATAAACCCCAGCAACTCAGCAATGAAATGGCAAAAAAAAATAGTACTCTCATTGGCAGTCATTCCAAGGTTCTTATGCTTGTTCTTAACATTTACAAGGTTGCTTTTTACACTGAAAAATGGATGAGTGTTGCTTCTAATGCTTCTGTTTAGGTGCAAGAATGATATTGGATTCGTGTGAGGGATGGAGAGCAGAATAGTGTTGGGTATATTTAGATTCTATTTCATTTTTATTTCATATACAGTAACATTACAGAGAAGGACTTCATTCCTCATTTCAAAGAGAAATCCATCAGATAAATTACATTCACTGTGGGGAGAGGAATTTTGTCAAAACCAGGATGAAAGATGCCTTTCTGCAGTAGCCTTGATGTGCTAGGAGGTGTGTTTCCTCGATGTTACTGATAGGTGTATTTTTTAACTCTGGGTTCTGCGTGTGGCAGAGTTTTCTTGGTTCTTCCAAGAGGCTGTCTGAGAAACCTCGTACGTAGAGCAGGTAGATCTATGCAGCTCAGAAAGGATGTTGGCCAGGCCAAGGTTACAGGAATCTAATTTGATAAAGCAGACTGAAAAAAAATGCTATTTAAAACTTTTTTTTTGAATGCTAGCCTTATTAGAATATTAATAAATATAAGGGGGCACTCATTTAATGTAGCTCAGGATTATGTCAGCTAGAGATTTTGATGCAGTGCATTAGTATCACAGGTAAATGATTCATGACATTTGCCATCCTGACCTGTTGATTTAAAGATGTGATTTAAAAATGCAGACTTTCAGAGAAAATAGTTATAAATCTGATCTGATTTTTTATATATTTTATAAATCTGATCAGATACTTATTTTTTTCCAAGGCAACAATATAACCGCTCCCAGATGCAACTGTGTATCCATCATAGCATTTGCTGTTTATGATCCCTTTATGCCATACTTAATCTCAGTTTAATTCTTTGGTTGCTTTATTGGAGAGTAAAAAGTCCTTTGGTAGTATAGATATACATACATTGTTATAAAAAATACTTTTCATATGCTGGTGTTTTCTGTCCTTGCAGTCAAGTGATTCTGTTATCATAAAATCTCCTCTGAAGTACAAAACCAAGGCAGTACAGGGATCTGCAGCAGTGTTTCAGGAGCCAATGAGACTGGCAGCTTACTGTGAATGTTAACACGATACTGCTGTTTGTTAGCTTGGAAATACCATTTGCTGTTTTTTCCCTGGTCTGAATGTCTTTGGAAATAGGAAGATGTAGGGATTTTCCTATTCATCAGCTTTCTGTTTTTTCCTGTGAACTTCCTTTCTCACTCTAGGGCAGTCATCCAGGCCATGGGTACTCCGGTCACCAGCAGCACTGCCAAATCTCCTACAAGAGCAAATCTGGATCCTCTGTATTATCTCTTACACTTGACCTTGTGAATGAAGGACATAGGGGTGAGAGGAGTTTGTATGAGAAGAAGGGATTTGGTCTCATGAAACAGTTCTAAAACAATGCCCTACCTCGGTTTACCTACAGGGATGAAGAAAATCTCCCATTTCTAGAACAGTAGATGATGCTGGTCCTTCTGGTTGGATGTCAAGCCTCTCAGCATCTGAAGACCACTCCTTCTTTCTCCCTTATATCCTTGTCAGTCCATACTTCTCCTCTGACCAATTTTTCAAAAGTACTTACCTGAAAATAAAACAAACAGGTCAACTAGTGCATTTTCTGGGTGATTCTCTGGGAAGCTACAAGGCACTTAGAAAATGTTTAATATATCTCTTTTTGTAATTTGGCTCCTGTTCAGCCTTCTTCAGGTCATCTGGTCTCTCTGTCTAGATCATCTAGCTTTTAAAAAATTTCTTCACAAACACTTTATAACCATTTGCCTTGATCTGAAATACAAAACAAGAGACAGGAAAAAAAAGACAGGGATGTGCTAAATAGGGGAAAAGGGGATTGAGGGATGTACTATTCAGAGGTTTATATAAAGGTTCCCTTTTTGTAGTAGTTGTAATGGTAATTTCAGTCTTGACTCTCTTATTGAACTTGACTGTATTCATTTTGTTTGTTCCTGGGCTATCTTTTGAAATCAAGTTTTGAAACCAAGCGCTGTTTGTTACCCAGTTCCTTGAGTGTTCCTTACTATCATTTCATGATCTGCGGTAGGAAGAGAATGGTTCTGTACATCTAAGCCTCATGACCTGAATTTGTAAAGCTGAATAGCAACACTGCTACTGGCATGACTCACTATTATTTTTAGCTCTGAAGGAGAGACAGTGGAGCAAAGGTTTGTCTTTCCATACCAGCTGAATCTTTTGTTGAACAATCTGATATTGCTGAGAGGCTTAACGTTCATGTTTCTGTTTTTAACCAGACTTCTGCAAGATCATAGCATCATAGAATCATACAATCATAGAATCATACAATCATAGAATCATAGAATCAACTGGGTTGGAAAGGACCTCCGAGATCATCAAGTCCAACCCTTGATCCAACACCACCGTGGTTACTAGACCATGGCACTGAGTGCCACATTCAGTCTTATCTTAAAACCCTCCAGGGATGGAGAATCCACCCTTCCCTGGGCAGCCCATTCTAATGCCTGATTACCCTCTCTGTAAAGAATTTTTTCCTAATATCTAACCTGAACCTCCCCTAGCAGAGCTTAAGACCATGCCCTCTTGTCCTACTGCTGGTTGCCTGGGAGAAGAGACCAACCCCCACCTGGCTACAACCTCCTTTCAGGGAATTGTAGAGAGTGAGGAGGTCTCCCCTGACCCTCCTCTTCTCCAGGTTGAACAACCCCAGCTCCCTCAGCCTCTCCTCATAGGACTTGTGCTTGAGTCCCTTCACCAACCTCCTTGCTCTTCTCTGGACCTGCTCCAGCACCTCAATATCCTTCCTGAACTGAGGGGCCCAGAGCTGGACACAGTACTCAAGGTGTGGCCTCACCAGTACTGAGTACAGGGGAAGAATCGCTTCCCTGGACCTGTTGGTCACACTGTTCCTGATACAGGCCAGGATACCATTGGCCTTCTTGGCCACCTGGGCACACTGCCAGCTCATGTTCAGCTTCCTGTCAATCCAAACTCCCAGGTCCCTTTCTGCCATGCATCTGTTTGGTTTCTACTCATAATAGACTTGCTCCTTGAGAGAATGGCTCTCTGCTCTTCTGGTACAGTACAGATCCTTGCATAGGACATAGACTTTGCAACTGTTGCTAGAAACAGCCAAAGTGGAAAATGTGACTGATTTAACTGAAACGGCAACACAGAAGTCTGTGGATTGGGTTTGTCCTATTCAAAGCTTTTCCTTTCAGAATGTTAATTATTTTATGTTTAAAGAAAAATTTTCAGAAATGAGACATTTGGTGGTAGTGATATAATAAAGGAAAGTTCACATTTTCTTGTGGGATAACTGCTCCATATTCAGCTTGGAAAAATACAATGATTTCTGAAAGCTTTTGATCCTAATCCTATAGAGTGCTGTAAAGCCTACCAGGCTGCATGGCCTCTGCATTTCTGCCAGGGTTACCTGGGAAATAACTGGTCATTGCAATCCTCTGTTGCACCCAAGCAGTTCCAGTTTCTAACATTGAATTTTGAAGTAAAGGTGACTGATGGTACTGTCAGATTTGAAGAAAAAACGTTTTTACACCTTAAAAAAAGGAGTTAAGTGACTTTGGAGTTTAAGAACTGCTTAAGCACTGAAATAAACTTGAAGTCCATAAACTTGCAGTGAAACAAAGGCCCCAAGCTACTGTGAAGTTACAGGGCACCCACAGAGGTGCTACAGCCTTTGGGACACTTGCTGAGAGTATGACCAATGCAAAAACCTACATTCCGATTATGTGGGGTTTAGGTCCTAGACCATAGCTCATAATGGTGATGCAGTGTACTTGATAATGAGATTACTGTTTTTATGTTAGGTTTAAGAAAAAAAAATTATATTTTTAATCACAGTGGGAAACTACACATGATGAAACCTTTTAATGGAAAAAAAACCAAACAGGATTTACACCTAATTTGAATTATTTCTTAAGAAGGACATATGATGGTGAATGTCAACTGAGTGATGCTAGTATGTTCTCTGTAATGAAGCCTTGTTCTGCTATGTATGGAAGACTTATCTGAGCCAAAAAGGGAAGTAAGGGCAGAGAGTAAGGAATACGGGGGAAGAATGTGCCTTGCATTATCAGAGGATTGCAAATTCAGATAAAGTAAGACACAGACGTTTTGTCAAAGAAGTCGGCTATGTAAGTTTAAAGCTTGCTCTAGGCAGTTTAACTTAGCCAGCACTTCCAACAGCTGATAACCTAAAGTGACACTGACCTTGGCAGACTTACAAGGGTAAGCTTTGCACAGGGATGAATTATTTCTTGATCAGTTGCTCAAGTATATGAGACACAGTCCAGCGTTCCTTCAGTATTGATTATGGGTGGTTGTTTTATCCCAGAACAAACATACTGATTGCAGATGGTAGAGGTAGAATCAGTCTCTCTGTGTATTTGAGCTCTTCTCTATCCATTTTATGATATCCTGGGGCACAGTGACGCTACTGAGCTTGTGCTATGCTTCTTTCTCTTCTTGCTTTCTTGACTCATTCTTTTTTAAAGCTGTAATGCAGGGAATAGGAAATACTGGGTTTATTCAGTAAATACATGTACAATCAGGATTTTTGGCCAAGCTGTCTTTTTTCTGGCCTTGTTCCCTTAATGTCCGGGGGATGCTTCATGACCTTGGTATGGGGACACACAGCTACAATCGCACAGGTAGTTTTCAAGTATCATAAGTGGCTGCTTTGAGGTTGTCAATGTTTAGAGACACAGTGGAGGCAATTTAGCTACAACGTCACTATTTTTAATCCATCCTCTGTGTACTGAATCACTGTACCTCTTGCTAAATCTGTCAGGGTCTGTGGGTGGTAAATGCTGCTAGGATGTAAATCCTTTTTCTTGTGAGAAGCTACCCAGACTCAGGAAATAAAGTGCCATGGTGGGAACAGAGCTTGGCTGTACCCTTCCTGTGCTCATTGTAGTGATTTCTATTAGTGAAATTGGGCAGCTCCGGAGTCATAACATGATCCAAGCCCTTTCCTGGAAGGTCATAATTTGTGGCCCAGCAGACAAAGCTTGTTGGTTTCTTGGATTAACTGAATGCTGCCAATGCCAGAAGTCCCACAGGTAATCTCATTTTAAACTTAATAAATCAAAATGCGTGTGATTAAAAAAGAAAAACACAACAAAAAACAGCCCCCAAAGTGTTATCTGATACCTATGGGAAAGTGACAGCTGAAGTGTCCCTTCTAGGTCTTCTGTTGAGTGACTTGTTGGGTTCATAGATACTTTTGCACATGCTACTTTGGCCATCTGTTCTCCCTGCTTCCTCAGATCCCCTGAGCAGGCAGAGAAGCAAAACTCAGATGACTTCTCTTCTCTCTGCTCTTCAGAGAAAAGAAATTGTGTCAACTACAGTACACTGTTTGGATGCAAAAAAACCTTGAGATGGAAGGTAAAAAAACCCAGATAGTATCCCTGACATGCATAAGGCTGGTTACAGAAAGGTTTCCAGTCACCTTGGCACCTTGGTTTTAGCAGTGGTCATTGAATTATAGACCTCTTGGCTAATGTTTTTGGAAAGCTGTGGTTTTTGTTTGCTTGTTCCCCTGTTAGACATTTAAATAAAGGATGTAATACTGTGGTGAGAAATGGCTTAATTTATATAATTTTCTCTAACAGCATGGCCTTTAAGTCAATAACATGTTGTAAGACTCAAACTCTTTGTGAGCTAAATCTCTGTTGACAGCACATGATTGATTCAATTTTACAGATGGGACAGATTTCCGTGTTGTGTCTCAACCTGTCTTTTGATTACTTGCACACAGGCCTAGCCACTGACAAACCAAAAATGTTAATATGGATGAATGCTCACACATATGCCATACACATATGTGAACACCCACTCCTTTATGCATTGCTTCAGGAAAAAATATACTTGTACACAGTAATCCTGCTCTTTATACACGGGTAATATGGAATGCAAAGTTATGCAGCCAGAAATAGGAGCAGGGGTTTGAAACGTCGACTTGTAAAAGAATCGAAAATGCATATTGAGTGGTTGTATATTCAAGAGGGCTGAGTACGACAGGGATTTGTACTTGGTCATCGATCCTTCTTCCTTTAGGAGGTCATCGCTTGTTAGCTCTGAATCCGAAGCTGGTTTCACCTGAAGGCCTTCTCTTACCGTGCTCTTATGAGATACCTGTCTGTCTCATAGCCCTAGGCCACTTGACACTAATTCATAATAATTGCTGTCACTGTTGAAGGAAAAGCCGGTACTGAATCAGCAAAGAGAGTGAATTGTTCTCCTGTCCCTGGAAGTTTTACATTTAGCAGCCAGTTTTCACACAAGGCTGCTGCTGTGGCCGCCTCTGTGGATTTTCTGAATGCCTGGTTCAGTGAAGACCACAGGAGTTCTGCTCTGGATTGCATCAGGAATAAAATGTCACAATTAGGTTGAAGAATTCATTTTTCAAATTTGAATAGAACAGTTTCTTACCATATCCTGAGTTTTAAGGGATCCACAAGATCATGGAAGTCCAGCTCCTGGCCCTGCACAGAACTACCCCGTGGATGATCCATTTAAGATCATACTTCTAGAGATACTTTATAGACATTGAAAGCATTTAAAAATATAAAATTTAACTCACTTTTCAATTATCTTTAATCTTAGTGCCAATTTAGAAGTTGATTTCTGTTCAGTAGACTTCAGTTGTAGAAGGGTAATGCCTGCAAAACAAACATGTTCTGCCCTACCTGATCCTATAACTTGTAAAACTGAGCAGGGGAGACCCTGGGTCTCTCTGAAGCTAGATCATGTCTCCAGTTTATTTGGACAACTGATGGCTTGCATTTCGTTTAGGTTCTAGAGTTTGTCCTCTAAGCATTTATTTTCCCATTTAATGAAAAATCTTTGCCTGGGGCTGAGCCCTGATACATGAGGTGGCATTTCAAGATCAAATGTTAATAATATAAAAAAACCCCACTGGACACCACTGATTTAATTGAAGGACTTCATTTTCAGAGATGATTTACTCCAAATTTCTAGTAAAAGTCCATGAAAGTTGCAGTTTTGCATTATCTTTTGAATCAGTATCCTGACCTAAGACACCTTAATCATATGGTATCATTAGTGAGGAATAAATTCTGGCCACTGTACTAAAATCTCTTTAAAATGTGACCATCTGCCCAGTGTTCTACAAAGGCAGGAAATATTAATTCCAGAGTATTCTGACAGCTCTGGATTTATAACACAGCTGAATCTCACCCAATATGTTAACAAAATTGAAGCTGATGTATATTGAAAACTGCACAGCTCAACAGGGCTTTGCTTTCTGAACTGTTTTACCCTTGTATAAGTATATTAGACAAAAGGAGTATACTTTGAAATTAGACATTGAGTACAAATTTGCATGAAAATGGTACTGTTGGTACAGGATTTATTATGAACTGTTATATAAATAATCTGCTTTTAAACAGACTCTAAATACTTATTTATGCAATATAGCTGTTGAAAAGTTAGTATGTATTTTAGACTGACTGTGTTCAGCATCTTTGCTTTGTACAGCAGAACATTTTTCACTTAACAACATATTTAAAAAAACAGAGCAAATACCAAGAGACATACTGTGCACACACACTGGATTTAAATATAAAGTTTCAAATCACATAATGAGTCAGCTACAACCAGGAAACTATTAAATCTGACAGTTTTTTAGTAAATGTTCTCCTATTCCTAGACTTTACAAGGTTATTTGTCAATAGATAATGCTGTATATGCTACAAGTTGAATGAACTAAGCTGAAACGTTTTCTAAATGGATACATTTTAAGCATTAGAACTACACATCAGAGCTACAGTCTGAGCCCCTTAGCCAAGCCCTTGAGAGGACTCATCTTCAGCTGCGCTGTTCAGCTCTGCTTACTTTGTCTGCAGAACTGCTCACAGACTTGGGTGCTTGCTAAACAAGGGCAGTGCCTATATTGTCTTGCTCTTTTAACAGCAGTGGCTCTTAATTTTGTCCTTCTGTTTTTGAGTCCAGCGCCTGACTCAGAACTGAGAACCTCTGCCACACTCTGTGTGAGGTCATGTATCCCTTGCTACCACAGATGACTGTGTCATATCAGTGGATTCACCTCTTGTTAGACCATTATTGAATCTTGCTCCAAACATCAAGTTTAACAGCAAAATTGCAGGTTTTTAATAGGCAGTGGAATAATCTCGACGTTGCTCCAGGCTTGGGTTTGTGAGATTTTTATGCAATATACTTCTGTAATGGAGCAGAATATTGTATTCTACCTACTCATTCTCAGGTTCTTCATGTAAATATATACTCAAGTGTTTGCTGGAAGCAGTGATTTCTTAAATCAAACAAGTCGTATTTATTTAAGCATGGATCTTCTATCCACTCCACTAGTGCAGGTGACAGTTCCTAAGACTGATTGTTCAGGATGAACACCTCTCCCTTATTCAAAACCTACGTGAGTGTGTCTTCTGTATGTGCAGGAAAGCACTTCTACCATTCTGAAATGGTCACCTCTCTTGCTCACAGATATTGTCCCTGCTCTGGCCTTGCCATGTGAGTTCTTCAGGGATTGTTTGTGCCTACAGGTACCCTTAGGATCAGTAACCATAGTGTTGGATTTGTCTTGTTCTGGAGTTTGTATGACCACATCAAAAAGCTGCTGTTGGAAGCAAAGGAGTGCCTGTTCCATAGTCTACCTCAAATGGGCTGACCCACTGCATTTTGCACTTGTCATGCAGGAGCAGCTGAGATGTCCCTGTGCACTTCAGTTCACTGGGACACAGTGGTGAGAATCCCTCCCATATCCTGCCTGCAGGAAGAGTGTGTTTCAAGGGTGGAAAGCTGTGGCTTTATATTTGAAATCTGGAGGAATAAATAGCTGAAGTAATTGTTACCAAATTGTGTTTCTATTCTGTTTTGAAATTAATATATGGGTTTTTTCAGTGATGTGTTAGCTGTGCCAAGTGGAAAGACTCCTTAGGCAAAAGATCTGACTGTTTAGAAATTGTAATGGTACAGAATAGATATAACATCTAGAAGATTATCGTTTCATCCTTTGGGCATGTCCCTGTGTAGGCTGAAGAAATTAGTGAAGCTGGTTTCCCACCTCAGTTTTCTTAATGCCTTGTATATGTTTTATACAACATTTTAGTTTTATAAGCAATCATTCACATGTGGTTTCTGGTTGTTCTGTTTCTGAATCTGGAAAGTTCTGCCTTGTACAACAGGTCTGGAGTTGGTGAGATTAAAGATTTAAATTGTGAAATATGTTAAATAAAGCACATTTTTCTTTACAATCATCCTCAAAACTGAAGACAATATATTCTTTGTTCTGAGTGCTTCTTGAAGATTAACCCTTTCTAAATCACCATCTTCTAAATCTCCTGGAAGGAGGATGTGATCACTTGTAGCTTACTGTCTCTCCTTATACTAGGTACAGTCCTTTGAGATGCAATGAGGCCATTGGTAATCAATCCTGCATTCATTTTCCAACAAAAGAATTAATCTGACTGATTTTCAGTAGAATTTTGCGTTGAGAGAGAACTGCAGAAATAGTGTGAACCGTGCACTTTGACTTTCACATTTTTAACCTCAGTTTGCTCTTGTGCATCTCTCTAATCTGTAAAGATGTCCAATGCTAGAACTTTCTGTGAAAAGAAAGGTCAGGAAAGCAATCACTGACCATATGTATCCCCCCTTTCCTCTGCAGTGCATTAATCAAGAGTGCAACACAGCTGAATTTTTTACCGATGCTTTTCCCATTTATTCTTATTGAGAAAATTCCTATAGAAAACACTAGATTGCAACATGAGCCTTTTGTTTCATTCTGGTAATAGTAAGTTTTGAGATCACAATCATATTCCATTCATGATATCTCAGCAGAAGAGGTGGAATTCTGACACCCTTTGTTGTAGGTGCAGGTCTTGTCTCTGGCATCTTGGTCCTGGAAACACTGAGGGACTGCAGCTGCTGGGGCCGTAAAGGGGTAGTTGTGGGAGAGGGTGGAACCTTCACACTTCTTGATTTGGAAGATCAATTTGATTTTGGCTCCTGAAACAAACCTGTCATACTGGATCACTGGGAATGTGTTGCTCTTTCCCTGAGTTATAAACTCTGTAGCTTCCTTGTCTGTCTCTAGTGTGAAAGGGTAGTTGAACCAGAAGATGAGAAAGGTGTAGCATGCTTTGGCTGTGACTTCAAGTCATGGAAGAAGCCTTTAACAGTGGAAGATTGGTTGTGTTTCATAGGAAGCATAAAACCTCGTAGTGTTCGCTGGTATTTATCTTTTCTCATTGTACAAGACAGAACTGAATCTTATCAAACTACACCAGGCAGATGTTTTCAAAGCAGAAGACTAGCTGTCTGTTCTGGTCCTATGTGGATGTCTGAGAGGAATGTTTTGAGTCAGGGTAGCTGGAAGCTGAGCACTCCACTTTAGGTCTCGTGTTTGACTCATCAACACTTTGCAGTCAGCTGTAACAAATTCCACTGTCTGGTCTAGTCTAAAGTATTTTTTCTTTTTTTTTTTTTTTTTTTTTTTTTTCTATTTGTGAATCTACATCCAAGTCTGGTGTTATGTTATGCAGGCACACATTTTAAAGGGGAGTTCATTTTCAGATACTTATAAATCCTATTAGTCAATCTGGGGCTGACCAGATGGAAAGCAGCTCTGCAGTGAGGGAGCTTGGGTTCTGATGGACAACAAGCTTGACCATGAGCCAGCAGTGAGCCCTTGCAGCCAAGGCAGCCAACAGCATCCTGAACTGCATTAGGAAGAGAGAGACATTGGGGCACATTTCATGTGAGGAGAGGCTGAGATTACTGAGACTGTTCAACCTGGGGGAGAGAAGGCTCAGGGAAGGTCTTATTGATGTATAAAAATAACCTGAATGGAGAGGAAAGAAGACAGAGCCAGACTTTCAGGGGTGCCCAGCGGCAGCACAAGAGGTAATGGGCACAAACTGAAACACAGGAGGTTTCCTCTGAACATCAAGAAACAGTTTTTCACTGTGAGGGTGACCAAGCATTGGTTTCCCAAAGAGGTGGTGGAGTCTCCACCTGTGGAGATATTCAAAACCTGATTGGACACAGTCCTGGGCAGCCTGCTCTAGCTGTTCCTGTTTGAGCTGAGGCGTTGGACTAGATCAGAAGGTCCCTTCCAATGTCAACAGTCCTGTTATTCTGTGATAGACCACAAATATACACATCAGAAGAAGCCTCCCAGTCAGAGTTGCCTATCAGCCCTGTCAAGGACACGGGAAGTGTGTGACACACAATCTATTATACAGACATTGTGTAGTGATTGAATGACTGAATGTGATGGCACAGGTCATGTCCAAAGTATGTGGACTTACGTCAAGTTAGGTGCAAGGCTGAGGTGTATACATAACATAAAGAAGCAGATGGAGATCTGAGTCCTGCTGTTTGAAAATTTAAGTGTATCCAACAAGATTTGTCCACACATGTGTCCACACATGTGGACAATTTTTGCTCATGTTCAAGAGTCTAAGTAATTGCAGCCTGGAAATATGACCTAAGAAATATTTAATTTTGGCCACATGCAATCTACCCTTCCTCCCCTTTCTTTCCTATCCCTTCTAGCCTTAGTCCAGCATGGATGTAGTACTTGGTTAAGGGAAACAATTTAACAACCCTTTCAATACAGAGTTAAAGATCTAAAGTGCAATGTAAGTAAAGGGAATGACAGCAAATAAAAAAACAACTATAAAGACATTAGACATGGTAGCGCTTCTGTGGTTTGCTATTACTGTTACCATCGTTGTTATTGCTATTATGACTGACATGGTTGTTTTTAATGTAGTCTGGCTACCATACTCAGCTGAAATTAGGAAGTTTGTTGCATTGGTGTCCTGATGAACACACAACATGACCGTATGCTGCCTTGGCGCAAGTAGGACCAAACTGCTAAGGCACAGCTCGTATTCTTCAGTGTCCTTGTCTTGCTGCTTTCGTGATGGGAACAGATGGCATAGCAGGAGTGTTCCCAGCTTGGTTAAAACAAGATACAGAAGGTCAAATGAACTGGCTTTTATTGGAATATGCTGGCTATTACAGATAGGTGTTGTTTAACAATCAGTTCTAGATGTAATCCTCCATTACACAGATAGGGTCAAAGGTCTCTCAAGGATGGCAAGCATATGCCACACGTAAGCGAACTGAAGTTTTTAAGAAGAGGCAAAGTGATTGATTTCATAGACATACGTGCATTGTGAGACATTTCTTCCCATATCTGGTTCTGAATGTGTGGATACGTTTTCGTCATGTAACAATAAAATGACTGCTTTGTTGGCAACATCTCACAGTTGCTTACATAAAACCCATGATGGCCTTGAAACCTTGAATCTGGACAGAGGGATAAAGAAAGCTATATTTTAAGCTCCTGATTCAGTGACCTTAGTTCAACAGTGACAAAAGATTCCTGCCATTTAAATAAATATTAAATGGCCTCACAAATGTAAAATGGATTTTCCTATTGCTCAGATGTCTGCATCACACATGGTCTCCTCATGACCTTTCACACTCTCATCAGAGGTGCCCGTTTTGGATGAGATTGTGGAAGCTGAACTGTACTTGTTTGTTGAATTTAGCTATTTGGGACCAGACAGTGCTGCTGGGATGATGGGAGAAATTTGCAACACCCTCTACTATGTGTACTGTTATTTCACTTCATGGAGCTTTACCGCCATTCCAGAAGGAAAATACTTTTAATGCTTTTTAGACTATATTCAGTGATGTTTTCTCACTGTATTTTGGCCTTCTGTGTATGCTGCTAGAGGTGGGCTAATTCATGTCGGCATGTGATTGCTTCCTGTACTTGTTCCTGAAACTGGGGGGAGGGGGAGAAGAGGGGGAATGCTAGGAACAGATCTGCAAAATGATTTTATCTCATTTTCTTTTTGATTGCTTTTGCATTAGATTGATCTATATTCTTTTCTTTGTTCTGACATGCATTTCTTGGTCTCTTAATTTTCCGCATAAAATGTAAATGGTTACTCGCTGATTCACATGTGTATGGAAAGGTGAAAGAGGTCAGCGAAGAGAGTAATGATGAGAGGGAGAGGAAAAGTGCTTTTGAAAATATGTTTCTAGTTTGACTAGGTTTTGCCTCCGGTTCTAAACATGAAACCTTTGCAACCTTTTAACTCTTGTAACTGGCTTAAGTCATATTCCCAGTGAATTCCACCTTCTGGCCAGCACACCATTAAGCAGGCATTTTCTAGTTCATAACTGTAGTAGAGACAATACAGCAGACTTTGTGTGACTTCAGGATGATCTGGTTTTTATAATTATCTTAATTGGTGTAGTAAAATATATTTCTTTTCTCTACAAATGTTTCCTTGGTGTATCCTGAAGGCAATCGCAGCTACAACAGTATTACTGCTGCTCTGAAAGTCACAGCTGAATATGTCAGTGGGAGTCAAAGTAAAAGGTGCAATAGAAATGTTATGAATTATTATTAAGATACATGAGAAAGCTCTGCAGGGAGGAACTGGAACATCTTGGGAAATGGTCTGCAGTCAGCCAGCTGGGAAAGCTGAAGACAGAATGCTAATAGAAATGTTGTTTTTAAAAATCACCATGACATCAACATTTATATCAAGTGCCTTGTGCTAGAGCTGGTTATATAACTGTGATTATATTAGGTGTGATGAGCAGCTGTGTAGTCAAGAGGGGTTGTGCTGTGTTGGGGAAGGTGGAGTTGGCAGTGATCCCTGTAGCTAAAGCTGCTTCGGTAGGAATACTTGTTTTTATAACTTTATACAGAAACATTTAACTGAAGTTTTCCATTCTTGTTTTATCTCTGGCTTCATAGCTTTGGATTTCAGGAAATGTTAGAACAAGATTTTAAAATACCTAATTGTGCCCAGTGTGTTACTTCATGGGTTGCCTGTACAGAGTTATTTCACATATGTTAAAGGAAGATAGGTTCAACTGATCAATGTTACTGGTGTGGGTTCCAGTAGAATATTTGCTTACGTTATGGGGGAAAAAAATCCAGAACTGAATCCCCTAGCATGCAAGAGAAGCATCTTGAGAGAGTATGTTGAGTACCGTACATCATCTAGCAGTCAGCCTGGTATTTGCTTGGCAATATTTTCCTTCATTAGTAGGAAGAGAAAGGGAAGCATCCCAGTTCCAGACTAAGTAAACTAAAACATAAGTTCTTGCAATTGTGAAGTAAAGCCCCTCTGGCAAAATTTCTTGGTTAGAAGGATGATAGTTAAGAATAACAACATATAAAGTCTTTATATGGCAAGTATCTTCTCAGAAATGACATAAGCAATTCAGAAGTAGTTCAGGGACTAGAACAAGTGATGAATATTTCACTAAATGTACTGTTGGAGATACTAGTTACAAACATACTGTATCCTTTTTTCATCCTCTAAGCAATATATGCTTTAAGGCAGATTTCTTTTGAAGAGCCATGGCAGGAATGGGATATAAAGTGCAGATGCTACTCTGTAGAAGTGTATTTTTAATATTTCATATTTTTAATGACATTTTGAAGGTCAGCTGTCTAGGGAACATGATAGGGTTATGCAAGATGTTGAGAGGTCTGAGAAAGCTCTGCTGTCATTTCTGGAGAACTCAGGTTTCATGCCTCTTCTTGGCAAGGCAGCCATGACACATATAAAACCTGTGTTCACACAGACATCACACATAGGAAAGAAGCTGTGTGTTTTCTTTTGCAAACTCCATTAAAAAGTTTATGTCTAGATAGTGAAAATTTCATACTACTACCCTCGTGTATTTATATATTAATATCTGGTTGCAAAGGGCATGCTCTTGAGTAGCCTGAATTGCTTCTAGCTACTCACTGGAGCTGAAGAGTTGCTGCATTTTTAGATTAAGCAACAGTTAATCAAAATTGTTCTCACCCCAGTCAGATTTTTGTCCTTCCTCTGCATGCTTTCCATATTGAAAGGAGGCAGTTATGCCATAAATTACATCTTTTCACAAAACCTTATACTGAAATAGAATTTGGTCTTAAGGCAAAGTCACTGCTTCTTGGAATTCAATTTCTCAACTATAATTATTTTCATTAATTTCTCTGTCACTGTCAATAGCTTTTTCTTCTCTAGAAAGATATTAGAGGCTCCCTCTGGTGGCTGCGTTAACTTCATTTGGCTTTTTTTTAAAAAAAAAAAAAGCTGGAAAAAAGCGTACCCGTAAGATTGAAAGCCCAAACCAAAAGAAACAATAATAATAATAATAACAACAATAAATGCAGCTGTTGTACAGGAGCAGGAATGTAGATTCATAGTGAAAAGGGAAAAGGGAATTTCTTGCAGGCATAGCTGAAGGATTTGCAGCACCATGTAAGCATTAATTTAATGCATTCATACACCATTGCTATTGAACAGTATGCTCAGAGAGGAACAGGACATGATTTTTACTGAGTAAAAATTCGGCCCATTATCTCACTTAGCATGGGAAACTACTTTGACTTTTGACTTTTTTTAAAAAATAGAATTGTAACGCACAGAGGTTTTTTGAAATAGTGATGCAGTCTGTTGCACTCAAAAATGCATCACTCAATTCCCATTAGTTACTTATTTTGTGTTTATTCTTCTCCCAGGCTTTCCAAGCATATAAAAAATAATTCAGCAGTTCAGTTCTGCTGTTTGTTAGGAATCCATCTGGCAAATTGTCTGGATGCAAGAAGTTAAAGCTAATGCATTTCATCTCACGGACGAAGTGCATGCACAGTCTGATGCCACAGCTCAGCTGCCACACGCTCCCTAGGTAAGCTTGGTGGTACAAACACCAGCTCAAACAAGGCTCTGTCAGCCTAAGAGGCAGGACTGACACCTCCCCCAGTTGCCAAAGCAACTGGTTTTAAGTAGTGCCATTCCCGTTTGTACACAGGGAGCTTGTGCTGCCCAGTTCATTCATTTTCTGTAGCTCATGAACATAAATATTCGTGAGACTTCAGGTTGAAAGCTGCGCTCCTCGCTCTTCATGTTCTGCCTCACCCCCTTTCACTCTCTGGTCCTGAAAGCTGCCCACAAACATAGCAGTCTGTTCCGGGTTACACAGAGACTCTGGTTTCTGCTTTTTTCTTTTTTCTTTTCTCCAGACATGCCTACTAATTTAGACTGTGGGGAGGGACTTAAGATAAGGGTGGTTCTTCTAGGAGAAGAATGTATCCACCAGTGTGCAAAGACTGGAAGGCTGCTAACTCAGAGATCATGCACACCTGCCCTACGAGGGTTGGGTATCGTTTCTTTGTCCTTGCACAAATGACTCATCTGTGATAACTCCACTCGGGGAAACATCAGGTCAGTTCACACACATGGCCTGAAGATATTCATCTCTGCTGATGGCCATAATGGATCCACCTGTGCTTAGAAGGTGTCAAAGACTCTTGAAATGTCCCCCGATCCAGTAATAACCATCTAGTGAAGAACTCCCCATCCCAAGGGAGGTATCAGAGGTGTTCCCACCTACCCTGAGCCCACTAAAAGACCACACTCAGACTTCACTCAGTAGGTTGAGGGTCTCCTTCCTTCACTCCATGGGACTTCTATCACCACCTCAGTGGATCAGGACTACAACCACCATCGCAGTTGCAGCGACCAGGTCTCACTGCTGGATGAGGGTCAGTGCTGGAGTAAGGCTGCAGTGCTGGCACAGGCAGTTGGAGCAGGGCTGGGACTGGAAGGACCCACAAGACACCCGCAGGATCCAGTGATGAGACCTGGTCGCTGCAACTCCTTGTGCTGATCGGGCACAAGATGATGCATTTCATGAGAGCAGTAGGTCTAAATGCCTGAAGGACAGGCCTGCTTTGCGAGTGGGAGAGATCTTTAGGTCAAGCCATGTAGGAATATCTCAGTATAGGAACTCATAACTACCTCTGGAGGTCACTCCCACCTGGTGCGTGAGGATTGATATGTCTTTGGTGAGCAGCATGTGGGTTACAAAGTGGCTTGAGTCAGAAATCAGGAGCAGAAATCCTGCTTTTCATGCCAGGAACAAGTATTTCTTAACAATAAGCCAGATCAGATCAGTGGCAGTCTCCCTGTTTTTAGGTACGGTGACATATTCACAAAAAATTAATCACAAGTGAAGAAAGGGTTTTTTTCCAGGAATAAAAAAAATTAAGTAGAATAGTAACATTTTCAGGCCAAGGTTATGGTGAACTATGTCAGAGACCACCAAGTGTGGCAAGATGCTTACTTGCCTGTGGATTTTAACAGCCTAAACTCAAAGACCTCATGGAGAACAGCCCTCAAAGTGGAAAGCAGCTGGCCCTGGCAAAGGATAATTTAAATAAGTGGGGTTTTGAGATGGGGTTTAAAAGACAGCTGGACATGAATGGGGAAAAATGGGGGAAGAGGGAGGTGTCATAAAAAGATAAATTCAAGCTTGAGAAAAAACTAAGCAACCAAAAGTACATCCTGGGGAGAATGTAGAAGAAAATTAGGGCACAGAAAGAATGGAGAACAGAACATGTAGTGAGGAAGAACAGGCTGAGGGGCTTCTACTTCACAAAGAAAGGAAAGGAGAGCAGTGAAGAGAACTGGGGCTGTGCTCTCACCAACCAGAGCACAGCCCCAGAGGGTCTCAGCAGAGCTAGAGGTGGTCGTGGGGTCCATCAATAGCCCCAGAAACAGCCAGAGAATGAGCCCAGTCAGGGCAGGAGGAGACAGGGCTAAAACGTCAGTCCAGGGTCCATCCAGAAGATGGGGCTGGAGACAGGCACACCTACAGCATAGCCCAGACAATGTCTGGGAGCCCAGGGCTGAGCTACCTGGAGCTCTGGGGCCATGGGCAAAGAGTGTGTGGGGGTTTCCAGGTGGGGCCAGTCAGTGCCATTAGGGCCTGTCAATGCCCTCGGGGTCCTGGCAGAGATAAAATGAGAGCAGAGACATTACTGGGAATAACACAGAGACATGGGATTCAAGGCAGTTCTAGAAAGGCAGTTTTGGCACCAGACACTAGATGTCAAATCATGTTGGGTGACTCCCATCAGTCAGAATGAGAAAGGAGATTATTTTAAGAGAGGTTTTTGAAAAGTGGCACCCAAGAAAGCCACAAAAGAAAGCTGGGTGAGGATAGAGGAGGTA
Source organism: Lepidothrix coronata (assembly GCF_001604755.1). Taxonomy (NCBI): domain Eukaryota; kingdom Metazoa; phylum Chordata; class Aves; order Passeriformes; family Pipridae; genus Lepidothrix; species Lepidothrix coronata. Next base: position 2,714,568 of record NW_016690218.1, read on the forward strand.
AGGAAACAAGGGGTCATTGTTATTCTCAGGAGGACAGTAAGATCGGTAATGGTGAAGAGCAAAGGGGTGACAAAGTGTGGTGGTCAGGGAACTGATGCAGGGATTATTCTTTTTCCACCAGCATTATCAACATTATCAACAACCAAGCTTGGAGTTTTATTCTGGAACTGGTTTTGAGTTATTTGGGGCCAAAAGTACCCTTGCATTTCGTGTGTAACAAACAAAGACAATTAGTCTTGCCTAATCCAGCAAGGCCTGAGTTGGGTGGTAAGGCACTGGCACAAGTTGCCCAAGAAGTTGTGGATGCCCCATCCATAGAAGTGTTCGAGGCCAGGTTGGATGGGGCTTTGAGCAACCTGGGCTAGTGGAAGGTGTCCCTGCTGATGGCAGGGGGATTGGAACCAGGTTGTCTTTAAAATTCCTTCCAACCCAAAGCATTTTATGATTCTGTAATTTCTGACATTCCTAAAGCAGTTCATCTCTGGCCTCAAACAAGGTTCAAGACGGTCAGATTATGAAAAAAAAAATCTTTCTAAGGTGGTCAGAAACAGAAAGTGGGAGTATATTTAGACGTGTTCAGCTCAGTTTTAGTCATTATGTAGTATGATACATTGGACTAGGTACTGGCTGCCTGGGGTTTGGCTTTCTACTCACCACTATTCCACTAGCCTGTGCTATTTATGACCTCTGTTTGTTTCAGTGCCCCTCATGTAAACTGGTAATATGTACGCCTGTCTTCATTATAAGGTAATCTGTAGTCTGGTTATAGGAGTTAAAAAATCATTTCTAATCCTAAGATTAGGACTGGCATGCTGTAGTCACAAAAGCTACTGGAAGGCCGTGTGTAATTGATAAGCTGCTTAACTAACTCAGTTGTTTGAGATACATTTATAGAAAGAGGCTGTAAATGTAAAGTGTAGGTATAATAATTAGGAAGAACAAAATTGTCTGAATAATCCAACTGCTCTTGCAAGTCAGGAAGCTCGATGTGTTGTTTGTATCAGGGAGACTACAATTCACTGAATGCTGGAAGGCGGGCTCAAAAATCTGCATAAAAAGAAATGGCCAAATATTTTGTAAAAAGAAAGTAAGATTTGAACAGAGAGACCCATAATTAAATCAGGCAACCTATTATGTGCCTGGCTGGAATTTGGTGTAAGGAAGGAGCCAGACTCCTGCATTTATTTAAGTCTGCTTACTATATAATTCAGGATAGTGAGGTAAACTAAGGATGAAGCATTAGCTTCAGCATAGGATGTCTTATTCTGATCACTGGAGCCTAAAGTTATTAAAAGAACAAACACAATTACGACATCCTGGGGGACTGGCACACACATAAATCTGGATATGCTGCCTGTTTCTTGCAAAGCATATGTATGGATCTGTGTGCCGACTGCTTTTTATTTTAACTAGGTTTGCTGCAGCTGTTGCTCTGAAAAGAACCATCTAACACTCTGGGGAAAAAAAGCTGCAGAAATCCTCAAATGAATATCTATTAAGGAAAATAAGTTTTAAATAAATTGCTTGTTTATGTGGTTAAAGCTCTTGTCCCTTGAATAAGAACAAAGAACTATCACTTTGCTAGCTCTAGACCTTTCCTAGTTCACAGTTAATCAACTTACAGTACCATAAAAATTTAATAACAGCTTATTCTTCCGTAGTTCTTCAAAATGATGAGAACCTATTTTCGTGATAGGTAGGGATGTGAATGCTTTCTGAAGAACAAAAGCCCATAATCTTTAAATTTAACTAATATATGTGATTTTCGGATTGACTTTTATGAAAATATTTTGAGCTCATGATGGTAGCTCAGCAATACCTATTATCTGTGCACATGCATGCCATATCTCTCAATCTTTCAACTGACTAATAGTGATGTGTATATGTTATATAAAGTGTATCAGACTTAATCTGACAGTCTCAACTTCAGTGTTGTCAGTGCTGAGTACGTTATGGAGTGCATAGTTTTTAGAGGTGTCATCAGAAAAAAAAACACCCAGGTTCTTCTGATCCGAAAGGATAGGCCATTAACCCTTGGGAAGGCTCTCACAGTGTGTTGCCAGCCTCCAAAGTTGTTCTGCCAGGCATCTTCCTGGCATTGGTGCCCTACTCTTGTTGCAGGCACTGCCTATCCTCTTAGCTCTGTTGCGCGTGACTGAGGGTTTTCCCCTCCCTTCTCATTTGTCCCTCTCCAGTTCCACGTTTTAGCCTCCTGGGAACCATATTGGGCTTCTTTTTGTGTTCTCATCTCCTCCTCTCTTACATCCTGGTGGTATCACCATCCAAACAGCTATCAATCAGCTTCTAGGCTAACATATTTTTGTATATTGCTACATCCCATCTCTGTACCTTTGCCAAGTCACTCCTGCTGTTTCTGCTCCAGTTTCTTTGGTTTCTCTTCTGTCCTCAGCTTCCTCCTCTTCTGTATAAGGTCACTGCCATATAACTGAAAGAGATTGACTTTCAGTAGTTCCCTAAAACACTATCTGTAATACCCACAGATTAAAGGGGAAAGAAAAAGAGAAAACCCCAGGATGTTGGCAGTCAGGGACTTGGTTCTCTTACTTCAATAATTCACGAGATTTTAGAGTTGTTTTAAGGTAGTGAGGTTAAAAACCTTGGAGGTATGACATAAAATAAAGCATTGCTCTATTAAAAGAAAGATTGTGTCAGGCTAATCTGCTAATCTCCTGAGACACAGATGGTTTCCCAGGGATGGGAAATGCAGCAGATATCATCTGTCTTGGCTTTTGCAAACTGCCACCAGGGAAAGTGTTTGTGAAGATTTGGATTCATAGAAGAATTGAAGAATTGATAGGAAATCAACTAGAGGGGAAACAGCTTGTGTTGAGAGGGGAAATACGGGGCCAGAGGGGACTTCACACACCAATAATTTTTTGATGATGCCGCAAAAATTGAGAGTATGCCAGTGGGATTTGTCATTGACATTTTTCTGGAATTTTTTTTTAGGGGATTAAACATGATGGCTGTGTAGTGGCACAGTGTTTTAATTATAAATGTTTCCATCTTGGTCACTGCCTCTTCTGGGACTTTGCTCTGAGTTGCTTGCTCTGATGCTGTGAGCAGCCTGCCATCGCCTTGTGGCCACTGGGCGGTGCTTGGGTAGGACCGTACGATGAAAACGGGCACACGAAGATTAAGTTGAACACAATTGTGAATCAAAAAGAAAGGGAAAAAATATGCTTCTGCACCATCTTAAACTACCACTGATTTTTCCAGTCTTTTTAGCATAGACAAAATAACTCACAGGAAAGAGCACTCTAAATGAGTAACTTAAGTTAGAAGTGTTTTGGTATGATGACAATACTTCATTATTAGTGCCCAACTGGATTTCTGTTGCCTTTCTATACAATTTAGCAAGACAACTATGTTTCATTTTTCTTCTGATAATGCATTCTCACGAAGGGAATCACCAGACTAAAAGCTGTGCTTAATGCTAACAGTAATAGCAAAACATAAAAACATACAGTCACTTTTCAATACAGAAGGAAGTCAGAAGTTCTCCTTGGGTCCAGATTAGGACCAAAATCAATAAGGGTGTTGCTTTTTTTCCAGTGGATATTATCTGCTTGCTCTCTAAAAGCTTTACTTGAGTAGAAATGCTTTGCAGTGTGATGTGAAGCAATTGTGAAAGGTGCAATGCCAATCCTCACGTGGAAAATACCTGGTGAACCAGCAAAGCCACCTTGTCTTCCTTTACATCTTCTAGACCTGTAGGTAGATAAGGTCACAACTTTTCAAGGCTAAGCAAAACAAGTACCAACAAGCAAAACATAAACAGAGGAAAAGGTGAATAAAAAATGGATGGCTGCAATGAGATCTCAAGAGGAAAGGTCATAGTTTCATGGGTGGGTGCATATAGAGAAAAGTCAGTGTAGGGTATAAGAGCTGTCAGAGTACCCAGAAGCACCATAGGATTTGTGATAAAGAATCAGTGCAAAAGCTGGAAACAGTGTCTGCTCTCATGCTTTAGGTATGTACCAGCTTTTTAAATCCCACTTCTCTCAGTCTTCTCTAGTGTGCAATTCATATAAAAGTTTAATATTACAATATTCACACATTAATCCTGATTGTCCCTATATACAGTTCTGCCTGGTCTTGGGAAAGTATAAAATCAATTTATATAGCACAGCTGAAAAGCAAAAAATTGTTGGATTACCATACTGTGGTATACAATAAAAATACAGTGTTATCTAGGGAAGTCTGTAGTTGATTAGAACATAAATACCAAACCCCCAGCTCATACCCCTGAGTATTTGATTCCTGCATCTTATAGAAACAAGGATCTCTGCTGAACAATGTGACATTTCATCACTTTGGATTTGCTATGATGAATAATATTATATGCTATTGGCTAGAAGAAATATTACTATAGTAACTAGCTCATGATTCTTTTTGGGTTTTGTTTTTTGCTTTTTGCTATATTTCCTAAGGGTTGCCTGTCTAGACTAAAATTGTTCAAACTAACTCACGGTAATTAATTTTTTCCAGAGTGCTAAAAATACGGGACAGATAAACAAAAATACTTAGATACTGCTTTTTAAAAACACAGCAGGCCCATAACATTCTTGAAATTATGGGAATATTGGTTTATTTTATTTGGCACTTTTTTATTAGTAGCTTTCTATGTTGTTATTAATCCGGTTTAGTGACCTAAGGCTGTATTCCCACATCGAAAATATTGCAACTCGAATGAAATCCTTAGACATATAATATATAAAATGTTACATCTGAAGATGAAAACATAAATGGGGTTGATTGGTTTAAATCCAAGTACTGAGTTCACTTACTCATTTAAATCAGTAAAAAGAGAATCTTGGCATAAGAGATATATTAATATTTTATATTTTGTATTTGTACATATTTAATTCCTTATGATGATTCTTATAGGTCACCAGTCAACAATCACATGTTGTCAAATATCATCTTTATTACAGTGCCTTATCAGGAAAATGAATGGGAGGATGTGTTAGGTATGTGCCCATTTATTGAAGCATATATAGAGCTTAGCATGCCTTTACTGCATCCTTGTTTTTGTTGTGGTAAAAGATGTAGTTTGATTATTTTTTAAAATTGACTTGTTTCAAAAATTAGTCATCTATGTCAAAGCATGTTTGTCAGAAATTAGAATTCATAGATATTCGGGGTTTGGATGAGAAGTGTGGAACTACCATTTCCAAGAAGAAACATTTTAAAGTAGTTTAAATTACTTTACTTATAATAAATATGCATAAAGATAAGCTTATCTAAGCCCGTTTTATATTTTAAATTCACTTAGAAATATGAAATATTATTGGAGATTGAAGAATTCAATGCTTCTTTTTCACAAAGTAGAAAAAAACCCTCTAGTTTTGTACATTTTAAATTTCTTAGAGCTTTCAGCTTGAATAAAAGTAGTCATTAAACTGAACTAGCTGAATAAATTGAGATAAAGAAAATATTCACCTTATATTTGCAGAAAGCTGGCCAAACTCTGTCTTCGGGTTTTTAATTATTTCTGCCTTACACTGGATTTGAACTGACCTCAGTTTAGGCCTCAGAGGTCAAGTTTTATCATTTTCAGTGGCTTTGTTAGAAAACTAAATATCCCATTTAAAATTTTAGGAACTGGGAGGAGGTTGGGGGAGTTATTGTATGTTAAATTGGTTTTTATTTACTCTTAATCATATCCCAGGATATCCATGGTAACTTTCCGTAGGAAGAACACAGAAGAAGGGAGCTCTGTCAGCAGAACCACCGGCAAATTTACTTTCTGCCTTTTGTTTTTCATTTGAGTGATGGGAGGTTCAGAGGATCACAGAGCAGCATATGACATTTCATAAGGGTTCATAAATTATGCAGTCAGACTTGTTGGAATACAAAAGGCTGGAAGTAACAAGTGCTTCTTGCATTATAAATGAAATGGCTTATTTACTATGATGACATAGCTATATTAATTGTGAGAAGTTATGATTAAAGGGATAGGCCTGCACTGTTTAAGATGTTAATTAGAAGAAACTCATTTTCGAGAAGAAACAAATGCATCTTTTTAGTTTGCTTTGGGTTTACTGAAGTGCTTTGATGGTTGTATTCTGAACCATCTTCCTTTTCCAGCCAATTTTAAGTGGTTTTTCATCATGCATTAGCCTAATGACAAGACAATAAAAGAATTCTGTGTCAAGGTTCACGTTCAAAATCAAAAATGGTGATCGCCTCCGTTGGTAGCAAATTCAGCTTCTTTCCCGCTGTATGACGCTGGTCAGGCACCAGCTGGGCTATGCTGTCATCCGTGAGTGTTGAACAGTAATTGGAGTAACTAATTGGAGGCACGACCCCTGAAATAAAGATGCTGTTATTACATTTGCAATTATCTATGCAGGGCCCTCGAACCTGCCCTGCTGACACTGCAGCTTGTCCCCAGTTCTCCCTGGTGATATTCCCATGCAGAAGCAGTTCTGGCATGGTTCCTAGACCTGTTTTGTCCTCCATGGGTGTTTTGTCCTGCTTATGGCTTCTTACACTCCTTCCCTGTGCCCACTCTGGAGGGAGCAGCAATCCTTAGGCTTTCTAGGGAGATGTCAGTTTGTTTTAGCACAAAAATGCCCAGGGACTTGTCACACCTGAGTAGAAATTTTAAGGTTGAGCTGACCGTCACTTTTAGGAGCAGCTCTGAGTGACCACCCCTTTCCAAGTGCTCACTGAGAAGAGGAGAAAGGGAGGTGGTGAGAGTGGTGGTGGGCAAGATTTGGGAGTATAGAGGTCTTAATAGAAGCGTACAATGGCACTGATTTTCTTTTTTTCTGCTATGACACTCGGGTTATATGGAGGATAATGAAGCTTAATGGTGTTCTTGATTTATCAGCAACTCTAGATCAATGTCCTAAGCACAGTACCCACCCCCAAAGGTCTCTTTTGCTTTTTTGCTCTTTTGTTCTGTTTCTTCTACAAAATAATTTGAACTTCTCTCTTTCTTCCAGTGGCTTGTTAGGCTCTCCTGGATAAGGCTCAGCCAAGTGAGGAGGGAGTGCTATCTTCAAGGATAGCAAAGGGGGTTGTGATTCACATCTTAAACAGGACAGGGTTTTACAAAGCTGCTGAAGTCTCAGGGAAGCTTAAGAATTAGTGACCCTTAAGGGATTAAAGAGAGTTTACATTTTAGCAGGCATTTCACTAATGAAATCATAGGTTTATAAATTCATTTCACTTCCAAGGCTAGATGCTAATCGAAGCACATCCTCCCTTTTCTTGTTACTGGGGTACATGGATAGTTCAATTAACGTCATCAACAGTGAGGAAGCATAAACAGCCAGAGGCACAAACCACTGTGCCTGCATGGCTTTCACAGAAACGGGGCAGAAACTCATAAGGGATGAAAACGACTTTTTCTTTGTACAAGACAAGCAAACCCTTGGCATGTTTGCACTTGTGGCCCTTCTGTTTTAGTCCCAGAATGGCTTTTTACTGAGAGCTGGCCCAAGATAACCTGCTCCTGCAGTGTTTACAGACTCCTTATAAAATGTGCATGCAGGCAGTCTGGTCCTGCCACAGGCTGCAAAGCCTTTCCCTTCCCCTACCCCCGACCGAGATAGCAAGGACTTGCTGATTTAGTGAACCCAAGTGCAGGTGCTGCTGTACAAGAAGCTCGTTCTCCTTCCTACTGAAGACAAATACTGAAAATGCTCTATATCTTTAATATTATTACACATTATGTGTCACTTCTCATTCACTGTGTGTATGTAACAAACTGTAATGAGAGTGATGCCTCTGTTCAAGAATGAGTGCAGCCAGTTCTGAGCTCACATCCATTATCAGTATGTCAGTGAAATGTTATATAGCAGCCTTAGAGGCAAAGAAGTCCATCAAATCTAGATTAGAAATGACCTCACCATCACCATGAATTTACAAGGAGCTGTAAGACATGAAGGTGAGGGAAGAGGGAAACAAGGAAAACCAAAAGTGAAACTGAGAAAAAGAAGCACAGAAAAACAGATTTATGGAATGAACTGAGGGATTCTTCCTCCTGCCTGTTTAGGCATGTCTGAAGTTCAGTTGTGGCTATCATGATTTCTTGCCATCAGAAATGTAATTTTCCCCTGACTTCCAACTTTTCAAGCTTTTCATTGGGGATGAGATGAATCGTTATATGTTTAAGAATGTACAATGCTGAATTCTAGAAATAGTCTGATCGAATTATTTACAAAGGTTCATTTTACACCCCAAGGAGGGCATTGCTTACTTTTCAATCTTCTGATTAATTTGACATCATTTATCTAACTGACAATACCAAGAAATTTAGGTAAATTTATAATCTGCTTGTGTTTCATCTAGGTTAAGAACATTGTTATTTTCTGATGACCTCTGGTTGGTCCAACAGTAAAAATATGGTAAATACTACAACCCAAATATATTCTGCATGCTTTACTGGTGATGATAACCTGATGTACTCGATAACCTTACCAGAAGGCATTATTCTTCATTATATTTTACACAATGTCCATTAAAGGTCCCAAAACTTGGACTAAATATTAAATGATTTTGATTACTGAAATAGTTCCAGCAGTAATTGTGTAGTCTTTACTTTAGGGATTTAAAGCCCTACAACAGCATACCATAAAGTTGTTGATACTGATGTAGTGTTGATTATGATGGCTGCTGACCATAGTAAATTTTTACTATATAGGTAACATGAAAATTTACTGCTTTATTTGACAAGTGTGTTGTATAGTTTTTACTAGTAGGTGGTGATGATTCCCTGTTCCCTCTCTGCAACCATGAGAAAAAGTCCAGTAGTCTTCTTTTCCCCAAAGATTCATAGAGGGGTTTCTAAAGAAACAGAATCCATTGTAGTTCCAAGTTATTTTTTATCTTATTTGATATACTTTTTCCTGAAGGGCAACACTTTTCTATTATAGCCAAAAGATTGGTTTTTGCTTTTATGTAACTTTTATGGTTTCTTCCAAAGACTTATCTTGTGGCTCTGGCTGAAAAGTTTTTTGGCTGTTTTCATCAGGTTCTAAAGGGATCAAAGCATAAAATGTCTATAGAATCTCATCTATAATGTAGGATTACTCTTGTCATTAGAAAAATACTGTATCACAACTTTGAGTAGCTGCTCTTAAATGCATAGCTCTGAAAAAGGAGAGAAACCAAAGATCATGAGAAAAAAAATATAATCTACCAAGCCGTATCTCATTGAAGACATATATTTACTAATTTTTGATAGGGTGAAGTTGAACTATATGAGATTATATGGAAAGGATTATTATTATATGTAAAGGGTTCAAGTCTGCTATCACTAAAAAGAACTGAAATTCTCAGAGATGTTTGAACAATATTGTTCTTGAGTATTGTACCAGAAATTTCGTACTTAAATTGGACAAGACTGTTGAACTTAGCTGTCAGCTAAGTAGCCGTTGCAACATTCAGCACACCTCTTGTGCAAGAGGAGCAATCCTGGTGAAAATCAGAGCAGTTCCTGGCTTCTCTAGATGGTAGTAGTTGCTCCTTCAGAACCCCTGGAGTGCTCTCGGTGCACGGGGAGATCCTCAGCACGGTGGCCAGTCTCACTGCACCTCCCATACACGTCCTTGCCTCCTTCTCAGCCAAAACACAGGATGAGGTGGCACAGCACTGGCTTCACTACTTTATGCCTGGATCATATGCACCTTCACAAAGAAACTTCCTATACAAGTGCCTCCCATTGATTTCGGTAGGACTAAGATTTGGGCCAAGTCTACTGTTGGTATCTGTGGAGAAAAGATGGGGTTAGAGTTTTGTTTGCTTTGCTTTCATGATTTTACCATGAGAAGTTAGTGTACTACATGTGTAATCTGCCTAACTGGCTATTCTCTGAGGCTTTTTCTTTCTTCCTTGCTTCGGGAACAAGCCAAGGAAGCAGTGATCCTGTGCCGATTCCTTGTGTCATCTCTTATTCAGTAGCTGAATAACAACTGGCTACTGACTTCGTAGAAACTAGAGGGTACATAATTCAATTTCCCCCATTCGTGTTCCAGTTTCTACTTGGGAATTCCCCTTGGGGTTAGATTTGTCTGCTCACAAACTGCACTCAAGAACCTAAGAGACCAACTTAATGCAAAAGGATCCCTAGGAGGAATGAAGATCTTTGCTTGTGAAAGGTCATCAGAAAAGTGGCAATAGGGTCGTAAAATTAGTCTGCACCAGGGAAGAAAACATTCTTGCTTTCTATGTTGGGTTTTGTGCTGACAGTTACAAAATCTCTAACTTTGCATGTTTGACTTAATGAAAACTGAGAAACAAGCTTGGCTCATTTTTTTTACCAGGCAAATTGTGTGTGACCTCAGCTCATTTCTTTTTTCTGTTGTTGTGGAGGCAAAGTAGTAGGCAGTTGTGTACTTTTCCCTGATGCAGCTAGTAAGAAAGAACACGTATTTCAAGGTGCGTTATAATATTCCGTGCCTGACTGCAAATTCTGAGATTACTGAAGTAACAAAATTGATCTAAATGTCATGTTATCCCTTGGTTTAATGGAAAATAATTAAGATCATCGCTGACATTATTAAAGGATGTAGGTTTGCTGTCTGAAGCATAAGAAGCTTCTTTTTAATCTCCAGTAAAAATGGACAGCCCTTCTCTGTTAATATTTCCTGCAGTGTGTAATCCCATGAATGTAATGACTGTACTTCTCCTTGCTCATCATGTTAGCAAATGGTAGAGAGTCTCAGGCAATTTGCACTTGAGGACTTGAGCTGTGAAGTTCAGAGATGTGTTTGACTTGGTTACTGCACTGGCCCTTCAGTTCTCATGATAAACTTTACTGGATGGAGGAGTAAAGCCGCATAAGAGCAGATGCTCTGCTGCTCTTATCTCCCTCCTTCAGCAGAGAAGGAATGCTAGTAAAATCTCTTTAGGTGAAGAGCCATGGGCACTGGAGCACTGCAGAGGGGCAGAGGCTGGCTGTAGGTGATGGCTCTCTCCAGCATACATGGCACGTAGGCATTCCTGGCCTTCAGGTCACCTCCTGGAAATTGTAGTGTGGTTGGGGAGTTCAGCATAGGACCTGAGCACACATAAAATCAGCGATGTATGGAGTCAGAAAGATGCAATCTGCTCTGGTGACCCGACAGTGTTCCCTGCCTCTGCGACCAGGAGCAGGTAATTGGACGTACAACGCAGTGGATTGGTGTGGGCCTCTTGTATTCTCCACTAGCAGCTGTCAGCCAGGGCACTGAATGGAGACATTCACTGTTCAAATGCAAGAGCCCTTTATCACCTTCAGTGCTCTCCATTTGGCTGCTACGGTGTCACAAGGAGCCCTTCGGTGGAGGGAATGATTTAGCCTCGGGAAACAGAGATTTATTTTGAAAAGTCCTTTACTGTAATATCTTCCTTCTCTCTGACTGTACCATGGAGGCACTCATCCTTATCATGCAGGAAGTAGCTGAGGCTCTCTGATACTATTCTTTTAAAATCAAAACATTAAAGCTACAGTGCAATGATTTTCACATTTTCCAGGCATCCCTCCTACTGGCATTAATTGCCCCCCTGCTGTTCCTGTTCCAAAGCTATTTGCTTTTTCAGTATGCAGTGCTTGTTCGGTGCTGCACTAAACCTTTGTTGCTTTGCAGTAAAAAAAGCTTCCATTTATGCAAATGGCATTGAAATGAGTTTGATAAAGTGATAAACAGTCACATTTAATGATTGCAACTGTTGGGGTTTAGTTTGTTATTTTACAGTTAATTTTAGGAAAGTAAAGGGCTTTACAAAATCCCTTCTGGTGTCAATGCAGTGATACAGCAGTTCCATAACTGTGTTTTGAAAGTGTAGTAGGGCCACCAAGCTGATGTGATGGGGGGGTCAGATACACCCTGTGGTAGATCTCCCTTCAATCTTGAAATCTCCTTGTACTTATCAGTTCATTTCGTATTTGAGTTACTGTATCTTTGAATGGCAGTTAGGTTTCATGCCCCTTTCTTTATTTCCTCTTCCTCTCTGCTTCTGACACATTATTATTCTTTCCACTGACTGTACCAGACCTCCAAAATCCCATAGTCCCCAAAAGTAATTACAGATACATTACTGAGCAATCCCACTGGGAGGTTGGGTCAAGTGCTTTATTTTTATCCAGGTCAGCTACCGAGGCGTGTGGTTGACTTTGCTTCCTCAGTAGCTGCATGAAAAGACAGGAGTATTTCTGTCACCTGAGCATTTCATCTGTAGCTGGAGGTTAGTCCTCTCCTGGATCTGGAGTACCTGGTACCCAAGCAGGGTTGCTAGTGGTCAGTAATGGAAGATACAAGGTCCCCATGATAGATGGATAAAACTAGGAAAAGCGCAGCTATGGCTGCACGAGGAGTAAATGAACCCAGTTTGATTGTGTGTTTATCTGACATAGGGTTTGATGACCTACAAGCTTGTGCTGATCCTGGAGCTCCTGAACATGGATACAAGACACCCAGTGCAGGTGTTTTCTTTGAAAGTGTGGTGGTCCGGTTTCATTGCCAAGAAGGATACAGGCTTAACGGTACTTCCAAAAAACTTTGTGTGAGACACTTTAATGGCTCCCTGAGCTGGAAACCAAGTGATAAACCTGTGTGCCTACAAGAAGGTAAGTCAGTTTTCTTCAAACAGATCTCACTTGTCCATGTACCATGCCTCTGTATCTCGGGACAAAATAGAAAAGGCTGGAGTCCATTTCACTGTGTCTTGTTGGATACATACTTTAGTTTCCCATCCATAATCCTCATTTGTCAGTTAAATTTGTGAGACGAGAGACTGTGTGTGTGCATGCACACGTGTTGAAAGGGACATAAATGTGAAAAAAAAAAAGATAATACATGTCTCCTTTTAACTACTTTCAAATTAATGCAGAGAAAAAAAAACAACCTCCACTGTAAGTAAACTGTTTATAACTATTTATTAAAGCTGCCCACTTAACATTTCTTTCTGCAGTGTTTTACTAGAAAAATAAAATCCGTTTCCAATGCTACTGCTCCTGCTAATCAGGAATTTTAAACAATTGTGTTTTATAATGTGTGCATGAGTCAAGTAGAAAAATCAAATATGCATAGACAGCAGAAGTTTAAAGTCAGGGTAGAAGTTTACTCTGAGATAATTCAGACAATTATGGCATAAACCAATTGATTTTTATTGTATTCTATATTTGAAATTGCATTTGGTTTTAAATAATCAGGGCATTAAATTACTTTCTTCTTCTAAGATTTCGATAGAAGCAGGATTAATTTGAATTTCATAAGTGTAAATTTTGGCCAAGGTACAGGCAAGCAGCACAAATTATTTATTTCACCAAGTATATTGAAGATATAGCTTGTCCTTGTTGTTGATTTATTTTTGGTCAACAGAGCTATTAAAATCGACAGACACGAAAAGTGTTAGTTAAATCAAGTGTGTACATTTTAGTGTTGTGACTTCTCCACCAAAGTCATTAAGCATTGCCTCATTGTCTTCAAGGTTGAGCAAGATAAATTCTATTTCACCATTTAAAATCAGATAAATTTATGGACTTCATTCAAAAGTATTCAAAGACTTAAGTGGCTCATAAACACACTTAGTGCATAGGATCATGCATCACTCAGCGTGTATAAAAACTGCAAGTACTTATTTATGGTAGTGGGTGAGTATGAGAAGCCTGTACCAGGACAGGGGTGTGCAAAGGGATGTGCCCCAGCAGGATCAAGCAAGGCCTGGCAGGAGCACACTCAGGAGGTGCATGTGAAGGGAACAACCCGGAACAATGGCCTGTGTGCAAGTGGTGCATGAGATATTGCAGGGAGTAGCCAGAGGCAGTTGGTAACTAGTCCATGGGCTTTCAGGTAGCTGCCTGTTGGCAGGAGAGGTCTTGGTAAAATACGGTCACGTGTGAGGCCACAGGCTACAGGCCTGTGAGGGGCACAGTTGTGAGCTGTGCCGTGGTTCGCACTGAGAAGGCAGCTGATATCTGGAACATAAAGGCAAAGGGTGGCCAACAACACCTCATCACGTGGCCTCATGGGTCAGCTACAAAGAAACAACCTGATGCCTTTAAAATAACATATGTATGAAAATCATGCCCTCTCGTGTACAGACATTTTTCATAAATGACCTTGTCTTTCATCCCATGGTTATTTAAGAAAAAATACATGTAGAGTGGCAGCAGCGTCTGTCTAAACTGGCTATTCAAACTACCAGAAAAAGCTTTAATGCTTGGAAAATCTGTTTTCTTAACCACTTCAGGTAGCTTCTAGGAATTTTGATGTGCATCTTTGAAATGTTACCTGTATCATCCTCTGCAGTTGTTAAAATAAGCATTAATGTGTTTTATTAAATATTCAATATTCAGTGGAAATCTGTGGAGGAAGTTTCTGATCACAATGCCATCAAAAGCAACACTGTCACCAATGTCAGTATGTTCAACACTTGAGCCAGGTGTTTTCAAAAAAGAAAGAAATTGGAAGATGAGAATGTGATGGATGATGTGACAACAGTTGCTTAAGCGACAATAATTACTTTCCAGCACAGAACACTTAAAAAGAATTGCTACCCGATGCTCTGATCAAGCAAAGCACTTAAGCTTGAGCATAACTGTAATTATGTGATTAGTCTTGTTAAAATTCTGTGCTCAAAATTAGACCTATGCAAAAATGCTTTCTATTATTTGGACCAAAGAGTAGGACCGTGATTTAGGATTTAGTTAAGCAAATGCTTAAGTACTTTCCTGATTAACATTGTAATAATACTCAGGTATTATTAAAACAATCCTAGGCTTTGCAGAAGAAAAAAAAGAAATTAGATTACAGAATTAGTTCTTCTATCCAATGCACAGTAGAACCATTGATTCAGAAGAAATATTAACAAAGGCTCAGTGGCAGTCCATGAGACCTAAGCATTTGCTTAAGTGATTTTTAGAATGATCCTTTTGCATACTGGGAGCAGAATCGTGAGAGAGGGGCATGGTAGGGAGGTGGCCAGTGTAGGAACATGGCACATCTGGAGAACGGTTAAGAAAGAATAATAACAGAGTTTGTAATTCTCAGCTGTCTAATGACATACATAAAAGTCTACATTGCAGAAATTCTGTAATGATATATGGAAAGAAATTTGAAATTTCTGGCAACTCCTGGAGGAGGAAGAAGCTAATGTTGTACCATTCATCATTACCTATCACAAGGCGAAATAAACTTTATGCTGCGTTTACCCATTGACAGCGGGGGCTGACTGCTCTGTGTGCTGTGCTGTGCTCTACACGCCTCTCGTCCTGGGATATATAAGTGTCAGATGTTGCCACCTGAGCTTGCATGCTAAAAACACTCAATACTTTGGAGTTCATTTATTCTCAGGAGTTTAGATTCAACTAAGGATGATTTTATGTCTGTATGTTACGTATGTTTAATTGTCGTTATGTGTTTACCAGAACAATCTCTAATCACAAATGGATGCTATTTGCCAAAGGAAGTAAAGCAACCTGCTCCTGAGAATGTAATTGATTTTAGAACTAATACGTTTGCCTGGAGCTCTTCGCCCAATCAATTTGATTTTATAGGTCTGTCATTTCTCGTTAAGATGCAGGAGATTTTAAGTGTCAGTACGAGAATGAAGTTGCACGAATAGATGCCCAATAAATGCCCTGTCAAAAATCTGTGTGCTTTGAGTTACGTTCTCTTGTTGATCTACAGCATGTTGTGATTGTAACTTCCATCAATTCTAATATGGTTATGCACATAAATACCAAACCTCTAAGGTGGGAATTTTGTATTTACTGTTTAAGAGCAGTATGTCATGTTGTTCACACTTTAATCTCATCTTCTCCCACTGTGATAATGTGGCTGCTGAGACTGTTGCCCTACTTGGAACAAATGTTAGCTCTTTCCTATGAGATTGAATCTAAATTTATAGTCTACATGGAGATGACAACCAAGCAAAGAGCTGTACCCTTCTCTCCCTGTACTTCTTCAGGCAGATGCCTTTGAGATGTCCTCAGTGCCTCCTTCTCCCACTGACAGGGGAGATAAACCTGCGGTGAAAGTAGTGGACTAGTACATAGTCTGGCTACACCTTTCCTGTAGGACATTCATCCCTCATTTTTCTTTGCCTTTGTCCCTGGATCTGTGAGATGACTGAAATATTTTTATTTCCCCATCTCTTATCTGTCTTGCCAGCTGTTTGCTGGTTCTTAAACCTGGTTATGAGCACTCTATGTTTGTAACCAAGCTACAGAACAAAGGCCACAGGTCTTAGGTAAAGTCTCTCTGCACTATTGTAATACAAGCAAAGACAATGAAGGGAAAGTGTTATTTAATATGCACTAAACTGCTGTGTTTGCCATCCACAGAACTATCCTAATAAAATAGTACTATGGATTTAGCACTAGTAAAAAAGCAAGAGACAATATTGATCTTAAATGTTTACTTTTAAGAGCAAAGGGTCCAGATGAGCTGTCCGTGCATTAAACCCATTCTTCATGATGTTGCTTTTATCTCTCCTCCCTGTTTCTCTCTGTTCCAGCCTGTCAGTGATGTCACTAGATGTAGTCAAGGCTGATTTAGAGACCACAGTGAGATACATAGGAGCAGTGGACCTCTGTGTTTGAATTGACGTACAGACTAGTAAACAAAACAGTGCCAGAGCACGGACCAGGACACTGTTTTTCGATTGTGCACACTCTTACAGTGTTAGAAAAGTCCCTGATGTGGTTTTGGCCAACTTCCAGTAGTACTCCCCAAGCAAATCCTTCAAGCACCTTCTGTATTAGTATGGAGCAGGGACAATTTTTGGATGGTAAGGGCTCATGTGCAATAGACACAAGCCATCCCAAACCAGCTGGTACCTGTGGATGATGTGGCTATCTCCATGGTGTCTAGGTCATCCCTTCCTTCTGAGTAGCTGTTGTGGCCCAAGTGCTCCTGGGAGGAGGTAGGGTGGTCCTCCATCCCCATGGGCAGTTCTGAGAGATGATGCATGGTTTGCACATGAACGAACACACTATAACTATAGTGATTAACAAATTTTACTCGTCAGACCAATATTCCTGTGATGGGGGACACACTTAGTTTGCTACAGGTTAGAGCTCCTATTGTACAAAAGCTGCATCTTCCTGAAAGTTAGGTCAAGATGAGCCCTTGCACCTGGCAGGGTGTTGAGCCTGCTGGCTGTACCCCAGCTCTTTCTGCCCCTGCAAGATAAGAAATGTGTTCTTTTGGCTGACCCATTTTAGTACGCACATGGTAGATATAAGCAGATCATGTAAAACTGCCAGAAGAGTGTAAGTCATAGCCTTTGCTGTTCAATGCTGGCTAAAGACCATGTATTTCCTTAAATGGTTTAACAGCTTCCACGGATTTGCTGAAAAGTACTTAGAATAAAGTAGTTTATTTTCTAGGACAGGACATTTTAAAATTCAGTCACTTACTTTCAGCTTTTCCAAGCAGAATTGGTGCCAGCTAATCCAGTTGTTTGTGGAGAGGTAGCTACTGCAATTTATGCCTGACTAAGTGCTAAACAATATGAATTCAGCCAGTGGGAAAACATGTGCTTGCAAGGCATCAGGAATAAGAGCTGTAATACTGTGGTCCAATGGTCTGGCATTTAGCTGGGGCTTGTAATAAGCCTGTTATCAAAGTCAGACAGGATTTTGCAGGCAAAGGACAGTGCAGTGAGCAACTTATCGCTGTTCTTTGCCAACATCTAGACGATTGAAACGATTCGATCTGTACCTGTTACTTGGAATAATGGGGATGAAGTCACTACAATAGATCATAGTTATGGAATCAGTTTCCCCCACTTTGAAAGTGAAATCTTGTATTTTACTGCACCATGTGTATACATACCTCCTTTATTTGTATAGCAACAGAAAGCTGTTATGTCAAGAGAGTGAGCTGTTCATTGATGTTATCTTCTGGCATCTATCTCCGACCTCCTCCTGTATGGCTGCCAAGCAGGTTCTCCATCTATCTCATCTCATCCTCAAGGGTGCCCAGGACAGTCTCTTCATGGCAGTATTTAAGGCTTAGTGTAAGGCATTTCTTGTGGGGCATCATCTGCTGTCTCATCTGCTGATTAACTTGCTAGAGAGAGTGAGAGAAAAGTGTTTGGCCTTTGAAAGTGATGTCTGCACCCTTGTCAGTGTATTTTATAGCCTCCTGTTAGGGTACACATCCTCCCAGACTTGGGCCTTTATAAATGAATAAATTCTAGGAAAACTTCTTGCTGCAGTTTCTCAGCTTGCCTGGCAGGCTGCCAGCCCTTCCCATTACCAGCAGCAGGAGGCACCTGCAGCAGCTGCCAAGAAGCTGAAAGTAAAAAGAGAAATGGAAGAATTTTTAACTAATAATATGTCCAGGCCCAATACCGAAAGTTAGCTAAGTACAATGCATTTTAGAAAACATCCCTGTGATGGGAAGGCACAAAGGAAGGTATGTTTTAACTGGGAAAGCAATACTCTCCCACTTCATGTTAGTAAAATTTAGTGATGGAGTCTCAGAGTAATAGATCACCTTAGTTTGCCTAACTAAATATATACATTATGAAATACATTTGCTCTTTGTAGTTTGTGTGTGCCATGCTAAATAACAGTTTATCTTGCTTCTACTTGTGCTTCTACAGAAACAAACAAGCTGTCATTATAGCTTTACTTTGTGCATACTCAAAATTAATTGCTAAATAGAAATTTAGATTTGCCTATTCCTCTTTAGCAAGAATTACCCATGAAAGTGGCAGAAACTTTCTCTTTTATGCAAATCTCAAGGGACTTCTGAAACTCTTTTTTTCCCTGATAAATATTGCATTCCTAAAGGAAGATAATTGTCTCTCATGGTAGAAGTGTTGGGGGAAAACAGCTTAACACAGGCTTACAATATATTTACTGTCTTCCTTTTATTTTAAATACTTCTCGAGTTTTGGTGCCTGGAAACTTTTATCACCATCTCTGTCATGGATTGACTGCTGGCAGACAAACAAAAATTCTCTCCCAATATTTAGTCTTTTCGTCTCTTCTGTTTAATTTCACTTTGCATTTTTAATGAGGATGAACTTTGAGTCACCTGGTCTATTCCCTCATACCCTCTTGGCTTGTTTCTTAATTATTCAGTATTAGCAGAGGGATTTTTCCCCTGCCTCACCCTTCCGCTTTCCAAATCTTTCAGTGTTCTGGGTTTTATTCTGTATTTGGTGTCTTTAGCACTGGTATATACAGAGAGATATATGACTGTCTGATACATGTATCACAGACAGGAAATAGAGCCTGTGCCTGTATATCACTACAGGTTTGTAGTCCCTTGTTGAGAGTCTTCTACAAGCACTTGAGATCCTGATCAGGACCTTAAAAATCGTGTCCTCTGAAGGCATATGAATGCAAGCACATAAAACTATCTGATTTAAAACATAATCCATGAGATTAATGTGAAGACATTCTCATAAGGAACTCTGTGGAATGGAGCTGGATAAACCCTTGTAAATGTACCTGATTTTCATCTGTGTCTCTGCTAAAACGGCAGTCTTTCTGTGTTCCTTGTGCCATATCTGTATTTTATATTTTCTTTCATCCTGTCCTCAGTGCTGTCAAAGAGTCTGCCTTCACATGGGACCTTGGGATAGTCAGACACTGTGTTGTAATTTGCACTCATGATGAATGGAGGGCCAAAACTAAAAACAGTCTTCCTAAAAGCACCTAATTTTGTTTGTTTAAAAAAGGCTGGGGAAATGATCCATTATTATAGCACCTCAGCTTCTACTGCAGTGCTATAGACTTTGTAAATTGTGGTTGACGAGAGAAAGGGCATTTTTACCGAAATGCATGTGTTTTCAAAACAGTTTAAGCAGAGCAATTAAATTAAATGCTAATTTTTGTTTAAGAGCTTGATTACTGAATAGTTAGCCATGTTTTTTTAATTAAGTTACTATTTCTTTTTTTCATGAAGTCACAGATTGCCTTGTTCCTCATGTTGAAGATGCAGAGATTCATAACAAGACATACAGGACTGGCGATAAGTTAATAATCAGCTGTCATGAAGGATTCCAGATCCGTTACCCTGACTTAGACAACATGGTTTCCATATGTCAAGACGATGGAACATGGGATAACCTACCTTTATGTCAAGGTTTAGTACTCCAGCACGTCCTGTTTTATAGCTCATGCATCTTGTGATAGTTTGCCAATATTTTTTTCCTACAGTTGTAAGAATGTCAGTGATCTGATAAGCTCCACAGTGCAGTATTTGAATAATGCTGCTGCTAAGATTTTTTTTGATTTCTCTTCCCTGTTGCTCACTGCAGGAAAGAAGATGCCGCTTTCTGAACATACCCATACTTAAAATACTACTTTAAATATTGCTTTTTGTTTGTGAGTCTAAAATCTGACACAGATACATTGCATTAAAAAGAAAAAAAAATTGGGGTAATCAGTCAGAAGTTCAGCAAAAGATCTGATGGGCAACTGACATTTTTTCACTAATTAATTTGTGGAAAGATTTAAGCTTCTAACTGCAATTTATCTTTCTTTGCCTTGTGCAGAGGGCAGGGGTAGAGGAGAGAGGCTGGAACCTGTTCTTCTGTCAGAGTTTTCAGCAGAATTGTTGATTAGGTTCACAGTCCATTAAACCTGTAGGTATTGACTGAAAATTCAGGGTACGCACAGCAATGATTTTGGCCAGAAAAGCCATTAGCTATAGGACTAGTAATATCAGCAGCATGGGATCCCAGCCCAGCTTAGACTGTGAGAAGTGACTGGGGGTAAGCCAGCTTTAGCGAATGGAAATTCAATAACCCTAGACTCCTTTTACCTTCACATTTCTAATACACACGTGTTAGCACCACTGACTTGGTTTTAACCAGTTCACATCTTGATAACAAGCTTGGCCCACTGAACAGCATCCAGAGATTTTAACTGTCTCTGCTGAGCAGAAAACTGGGTTAATCCTAACTCTCCTCAAACCCATATGTCAGCTCCTAAAGCTAACAGTTCTCTGTAGGCACTTAATTACACTGTCCCATCAATTTGCAGAGCGAGAGCAGGCAGTCAGGGGAACTAGGACACTTCTCAGGAGTGACAGCACATCAGACTGTCCCCCAAGGTCCTGTCTTAGACTATGGCAGAAATTTAGGCATATTACCAGAATAGCTCAGTGTTTCAGATGCACACATTGAATAGTGCTAACATCAAAGGAGAATTTTCATGAAACTGTAGAAAAGTGGACACTGGTTTTGGGGTATCTTGTCAGCAGTGGAATCATGTGCGGCAGTATGAAGTGTACAGCCCATGTCTGAGAGTGGGTGCACCTCGCATCTAATTAAAGTAGATAAAGACTCTTAGGGTTAGGTGAGATGAATACTCAAAAGACTAATTCGCAGGTACTGTATTTGCCAAAGGTCCATGTGGAAACTTTGGGACAGACAGTATTAATTGCGTAAGCAGAAGATCCCCAAGTACCCCTTGGCTTGTTACTTTCTTCTTGTATCTATACCGTGAAACCCAATCAGCTCCTCCTACTCAATATGTGATATTAACTGCTTTTCAGAATAAAAGCAGTGCTAATAAAAGTTGAGAAATCAATTGCACAAAACCCAGCTGCTGTGATTACCAGACAGGCAGAGAATAGGCAGTTCAAGTATCTGAAATATTTTGCCAAATTCTTGCTGCAAAATTGTCCCCAGAATTTTTTTTTTGCTACGTCAAGCACTAATAAGATCAAAGCCACTTGTCTACTTGCACTAGGTAGCCTGTCAATTACATTTCTATGGCCCTTTGATTACAACAGGCAGGGGAGTCTTATGACACTAAGATGCCTTTTTTTTCTGCCTGAGCAGTGATAAAGGATTATAGACCGTATAAGAATCCAACCTCTATTTTTGCAATGAGATAATAAAATTAATTACTGATCTGGAATGATGTGAATTACTTGGCAAAAAAGAAGCCAAAATCAAGTTTTCAAGCAGCTTGAGTTGTTTGGAGACCTAGGAATTTTCACAAATTCTTGGCTGTCATACAAATTCAAGTAAATCTCTGCCCTGCATTACAAGGAACATAATGAGCATTAAAATTCTGATCCAGCAGGACAAAATTTTCCCTGATACAGTTCAGAGGAGAGTAAGCTTGGTCTTGCTCAGGCAGTCTGTGCTCTTTCTGTCCCAGTGGAGGCTCCTTATGTCATCCTGCTCAGTGGACTGCTCAGATTGCAGGAATTAGTGTGTTATGTGTGGGGCATACCTGATCAGGGTATGAGCAGCAGCCCGTAGATAGGACACTTGAAGCTTTATTTGAGTAGTGACATAACCAGCCAGTAAAAAAGCAATCAAAACCTTTGCTCTGGTAGTAAAGCATGCTGCAAAAAGCTTTCAAGCTTTTTGCATTGTTTTCTTTTGGTTTCTTCTCTCTCCCTCAAAAGACCACTGAAAGGAAATGACTGCTTGAAATGCTGTTAAGACTTTCTCAGTTCTCAGACTGATTTTATTTCCCCCCTCAGACTTAAAATGAAGGGTGTCCTATGAACATCCTTCACAAAGTCCTAGTAGTGGCAAGAGACCTATTTATGGATTGCCGTAATGCAGCTTCCATTAGTCACATAACTTTAAAATACTATTTTTCATTCCCTGATTACTAGTCATCTTTTCTCCACATTATTGCAAATTAAAAAATCAACAGTATTATGTATTACCCAGAGGGTCATTTCTAAGGCCACTAAAAAGGCGTGCCATCTATTAAATTCACTGCTCTCTCTTGCCCCAAATATGGCTGGTGATCATTTAACCATCACTGCTCAGTAGCATCCATGATACAAATCCCTCAGAAGTAATTCCAGAAGTAGAACTGGAATGTAGTCTCCGATTCTGACTACATTTACCATTTCTGGTGATAACAGGTACCTTAATTTTTTGATAACCTTATCTGAGACCTTGTTCAGTGTTTATCATGGGACTGCTCCTAGGAAGTCATATTCCTTTAGGCTTTCTCAAACTGGAATTTCAAAATCATTAATTCTGCTTGCAAATCTTTTACAGTTTCATGTGCACTTTGTCACAGGAGCAGTTTTAATGTTTAAGACGGTTTACATGTCTGTCACTCTTAAGAGGAGGAATAAAACTCATGGTTTATATAAATGACAATCTTTATTTATTAAAGATCCTACCTCAGAAAGAAATTGCCATCTGCAAAACCGGTGGATGTTTGTTAAACAAAATACTGTCAGTTTCAGTAAACCTTTCCTGGATTTTCCTGGAAGTGAATCCCACGCTGGCAGAGTGTGTGGGCTAAACAATAAAAGGGTTTGAAACAGGATAATGAGGCATATGTATCTGAGGGAGATCATGCAGACATGCCATTCAGAGTGGAGAAGATGAAAAATATCACACTCCTTGATTTAGAAATTGTAACTGAGATGTGTGAAGATGACTGAGATAAGCACTTCATAATAAAAGAAACCTCCCTCTTCTTAATTTGCAGGTTGCCTGAGGCCATTGGTTCTTCCTCATAGTTACATTAACATATCTGAGTTCGAGGCCTCCTTCCCTGTAGGAACAGTGGTGTATTACCAGTGCTTTCCTGGATATAAACTAGAAGGGACAGAGATCCTTGAGTGCATGTATAACCTTATCTGGTCAGATAGCCCACCTAGGTGCCTTGATGTGGAAGGTAAATGTCTTCTTGTTTGTTTATGTTTCAATTTTGCAAAACCTGCATGCTCTATATGATTTTAACTCAGGGCTCTAACCACAGTTCCACAATATGTGATGTTCCCACTGGCTGTGCAGAGCCTATCTGGTTTTCGTTGCGCGCAGCCTTCCTGTGGTTCACGGCACCATCAGCTCTTGGTGTTCCCTAAGAAATGCTTGTTCTCTCAGAGTCCAAAGTGCAAGAGGGAAAGCTCCTAATGATGATTGCTTTGCCCTTAAAATGTAAATTCTTTGCTGCCTTTCTAATCAAAGTACTGAAGAAGCTAGGGAATTCACATTCCTGTGCAGATGGTCAGAGTTCCTGTACATATGGATATATTTCCATGATAAACTGAAAAATACTCCATAGATACTCTTAGTTTGGGCTGTGCCAACTGCAAACATTATTCAGTGCTACACGATGCTGCACACTTCAACATTTGTTGTCTCTCATAGTAGTTAACCTTAAAGAAGGATTGGCAACTAAAATGACTGAGCTAATTTATTGATTAGGAACATAAAAACCATTCAGTGTGAAACAGAGGTAAATTGTACCAAGCCAAATGGAATAATCTGTGACTAAACCTGCAGTGCTGGAATGGAGGATATTGTAGTGTGTTTATATTTGCATCCCATACATTTAGAACAGAGATACCGAATCGATTGCTCTATACATTGTCAAAACTGCGTGAACTACCCTCCTCCATCTTCATATCACGTCTTGAATGAAACATCCTAGGGAGTCATCAGAATCCAAATACATCCTTTGCATTTCATTCCTGTTAAAGGACTACGTTTTTGTTCTATTTCAAGCCTGTAGGAGGCTATCTATATGTAGAATTTAGCTAAAAGCAATTATAGGATTTCATATGTGATGCTTATGTCACTGAACTAAATGCTAAGCATTCTGGAAGTGCAAAAATTTGCCAAAAGCTGCAACAAAGTGATACACTGCACAAAAATAATTAAATGATCCTTATTTTTAACTTACAATTCAAGTTCCAAAATACAAAAATGCCTTTGCAATTTTGGAATGACAAAACAAGATGGGTTTTTCTATTTATTTAACACACCATAAAAGATTAATCCGCAATCAGCTCTATGTAAGATTTTTTTTGGAAGGCTTGTCTGTTGTTGTTTATAGCGTGGAAAATACATTAAAAAATCAGAAGGGCCCTGTTAGGCTTAATCCAAACAATAAAACTGATTTGATAAAAATGGCAGTTCTTGAGTTAGGAAGGTAAGAGTATTAAAATACAGAAACTCAAGTGTTATGAAGCAGAAAAAGTTCTGTCTTACCCTCACTTAATACAGGTGAGCATTCCACCTCCTACCAAAATACCAAAGAAAACTCATGTCCTCACTGTTAATTGCTTGTATTATGAAGTCATGAGAGAATCTTTTTCTTGATAATTAAAAACATGAGATAAGAACTGCTACCCTAACAAGTTTACATTTTAAATAACATGTCAAAAGTCATCATTCCCACTCAACTGTGATGATCTGTGATTGAGGGATCGGTGTGTGCCAGACGCTGGGCCAAGGCCATCTAGGATGCCTCCTGAGTTTTGCTTTTGGTTCAGCCTCCCTTTTAATCACTTTCTTATGGCTGTCTTTAAATGTCAAAACTTTCCATGGTGATTCCTTGTTGGCATCCCATCAGTGCGTGTGTTGAGTGAACCACAGGAGACCAAAGTCTAGAGCATAATACTTGCAAGAGCTGGTTCTGCTCAGCTTTGGTGCAGAATAGAAAGCAGCATCACTGAAAGGTCACTCCTGACAACTCCCTTTGTGAACTCTTCTGTAGGGCTGCTTCAGAAGGTATGTAGCGAATTTCAAAATTAAATCCAGAGAGGGTAAATCAACTTGAGATGTTTTTTCAAGTGATTTATGAAAGGAGTGCTAGTCTCCAGGAATCTTGTTACAGTCCACTACTCTTAATTAGTGGACCAAACTCCTTTCCTGCATATTTTTTATTCTGCACCTTGCATTCCAATGTCAAGCTCATTTTTCAGCATTCCTTTTATGTGTGCAGTGTAATCTCACCAAGCAGTATTTTTCACAGAGGAAATCTGCAAATAACAAATTAATTCCATTTATTTCTTTCCATGTTCAATTAAAAATGTATTGTAATGACATTTCCTGCTCAGTATTTTAATATGGTAATGATTAAAAGCAAATGACTGTTAGGAAGCTATTGCTAACCATTTTAGAACTTTTATTCTCCTATAAGCAATGCTGCTTACAGCTTTCTCATTCAGATATATGTTCTTCTTGAAGTCTCTACAGAACGGATTTCTTAAATTTGTGTGTAGTAACAAAAAATACTATATGTCAATCTTGTGAATTTTTCCCTCTTCGTTAGACCACATAAATTCTGAATGAAGGGTTTGTAGCTCCATTTGAATGAACGATTACACCAGGGACCACTCAGCTCCTATCATACAGCAGGCTCTCTAATGCTTTCCAGTCTTATCCTCGATATTGCCAAGCACGGATCTTCCACCAGCTCCGTGGTGAGAGAAGAAGGGAAGAAGATTTTTTTTTTTCTGATCAATAAAATCAGTGTTGCTTCAGTCACAGCAGTGCATAGACACTGTGTCACCCGGTACTGAAGTGCAGCCAACAGTGCAGAGCTGTGCACTGGCTGCTCAGAAACAGCTGTTTGCATCCAACCAGGGCGGTGGTTATGGCTCAGGCAAATAAGGATGCCTTCGGCTCACATTGCCAAGTATTTGCTGGTACCTTTAAATGCTTGTACCTTTGCCAAATTTAAAACATTTGGATTGGTTTTCGAGTGTCTGCCAGAAGCAGAGTCGTTTGGGAGACTTCAGTTGAAATGGTTCAGCTGTATCAGAGAATGATGGTAAAGGAAACGGTGCTGTTTTACCAGAGCAAGAAAATTTTGCAGTCATTTAGAGGATAAGATGAAGCATCTTAACACTGAATTTTCTTCTTCTTTAACTTCCTTAATTTCCTCTCTTTCTAGTGGAATTCCATAATTATGCATAAACTTTTTAAACTTTCTTTTGTACTGAAACTCAGTAGATGCTTCCAAGAATTATAAAAATCAAAGAAAAATAGTTTTGGGTTTTTCTTTATATGATTTTTAAATTACCAATTTGGGGCTAATCATCCATCTGGAGAAATTGATGTAAGTTAATTATTGCCTTCTGTAAAATCTGATATGCAAAACATGGGTGCAAAATTAATGGAATTGAAGAATACCACATGGGGTATAAACATGAATTGTAAAATAAATCAAATGGCTTACAAAAACATTGGAGGAGAGCAAACACTTGAAAACATACTTGCATGGAACTTGGTCAAATGAAAAAAGGAAGTGTTTTTAATATGATACTTTAAAGTGCATAAAGATATTACTTGGGATTTGGAGAAATTAAAAAACCAACAACAACAAAAAAAAAGAAACAAAACAACCCTTGGCCGTGAGTACTTTGGGAACATGATCTGCATATGATTACACACTTTGCCATCTGGACTCTGTATTTTAATTTTTCATGCCCTTTGGAAGGCTTCCAAGAAGATGTAAAGAATATTTCTTATAAAAAACTGGGTGGGAAGCAGGCAAAGAGAAGAAAGGTTGGAAGAATTTGATTATAATGCTAGAAAATAAAGAAGTTGTATGGATAGTGTCATTGGGAATTCCCTGCTTTGTATTTAAGAGTAAAAGGGAAAACAGGTTGATTCAATTTGCAAACAATGGACATGATCCTGTTATCTGGAATGTCTTGTTTCAGCATCATCCCAGCTGAGCAGATAAGCCAGTCCTGCAGGAAATCAAATATATTGCAATATCAAAACTTCTTTCTGCGTGCTGGGACCAACAGATTCTCTAGCTGAGGTTAAACTTGAAAGAATGTAAAATAGAAAATATTTCAAATTTTTGTAGGTAGATTCAAAATTAAAATGAAACAAACCTGAGGAATAGACATCAAAGGGGAGAACCAATGAATAGAAGAGAGGAAAAATAGAGAAGAAAACTGAAGGCATTGCAGAAGTCTAGAATATAAAATTTCTGGAAAATAAAATGCCCTCATTGTGAGGGGAGATGAAAAGATACAATGCTAAGCAACCACAAATTACAGAAAGGATCCTGAAAATTATAGAAACTATGGAAGAAAGATAGGAGAAGGAAGGTATTAAGAAGATTTCACAACAAAGCCAGAAAAAGGTCAAGGGAACCCACAACCCTTCTACCTGGAGCACCAGGAAATTTCTGGAGAATAAAAGGGGGTTAGTCATGTGAAAATGAAAAAACAACAAAGTATGCTGCAAATAAAATAAATGTTCTGGAAAAACAGGTAAGAATACAGAACAATTAAAATTTTACTTCTCATAAACTTGTGGACAGACATTCATAGAGAGGGGCTGAAAATTCTGACTTAGAACCTAGAAAGTAAAGAGCATGAAAGAGGAGGGTGATATTGCCAATGAAATGCTGTAGCCCCTTAATAGTTCAAAACAAAGTAGCTGAAACTTTGTAACCAATTATACGCAGGACAGTTTGAAGGAAAGCTTCAAAAATCTTCATTCTGACAGTTGCTAATGCCATAAAGAGTGATTGACACCGAGCTATATGTTTGATAAACTAGGCCCCTAAATTCTTTTAAATTCTTGATGGAACATAAAGCTACACACTGAGGGAAAAAGACAGAAGTCATCCTGTAATCAGTTATGTTCAGGAGACAGAATAAAGTAAGCAATCCTAAGCTTGTGATATTGTACAGTGGTACAAATGAATTTCTCTCTGTGTTTCTTTGTTGACATTGAGAAGGCTTTAGATAAAGTCTGACATGACAGACTGATGTGTATCCTCAGGGAAGATAATGTTGATGCAGCAGATCTCCAGCAGATAAAAGTCCTGTAAAGGGAGCAGAGGGCAGCAATACAAGTAAGTTATGAAACACTATGGTATTAAGAAATTAAGTGAGGTAGATACCAGGATTCTGTTTTATGTTTACACATACTTAGCTTGAAAGGCAGGAGGAAGAATAAGTTAAATATTGCTCAAGTGCCAAAGAGGTCATCCATGTTAACTGAGTTAATGTTAACATGGGATGTATTGATAGCCTTGTTTTTAATAGCTCTGACTACAGTGGTGTTTCGGAATGTATTCACTGCCTACAGCAATACTTGTTGCAGCTCAGGAACTACAACCAGCAGTAAATGCTCAAACAGCAGCAGACAACAATATGTCTAAGCACCTTTACCAGGGCAGCACCTTTATGTCAGTGACACCTTTAGCCTGATGCCCAAAGGATAAAACAGTCTGATAGTGTTGCACCCTGGGGGTGCTTAAGTCATAGAAAGCAAGTGTGATAAAGTTTAAGAAGATAGTTTTCTTTAGAAAAAATTCAGTAATTCTTCATGTTTCTGCACTGTAGACAGTTAATTCATTTGTCACCCAGGAGTGCAGAAATTATATGTATCCAACCACCCCTGTATGAGTATGGAAGCTGGGCACTTTAACTTGGAATATCTGGATTTTTGTGCTGTTGGAAAAGGCTGCACTTTATCTGTACACTTTTACTGACAGTTAAAGAGGTGTGGAAAAGAATTAAATTCAGAAGGAACACAGAGACAAGAAATAATAGACAGAGAAATCATGTTCTTCTGTGGACTTACTGCTTAGTAAATATCCAATCTCTTAACTCCAGCAGGTGTATTGCAAAGTGAAACACAAAGAAAAACAGACCACAATTTGAGACTGAATGAATACACAACAAAGTGGGCTTTTTGCAGCTCTTGTAATGAGGGATAGGGGGTTTAGAGAACAGTCTCCAAGCTGAAGACATTGTCTGAAGATAAATAGCATTATATTTCTAAGTGACTGCTCCTTTTTTGCATTGCAGAAATCTTCTTTGATCTTGGCAGGGATTGAAATAGATGCCTTCTTCACTGTTCATAGTTTTTCAAGAAAGCAACAGAACAACATCTTGTCATCTGTTTCTTTTATGTCTTCTGTTTGTGCTTGATGCACAGGACTGTCATAGTAAATCATTGTTTTACACCTGCTCTATCACCTCTTACCTTTCAGAAACTCCTTAGCATTTCCAGAATCAGCCAGACATCCCAACTTCTTTATGGAACCATAATTTCTGCCCTGAAGTTCCACATTAGCTGCCAGATGTGTGTAGTGTTTTCTCCATGGTGCTTTAAATATGCGGCAGATTACAGGGGGGGAAAGCATACAAAATTTCTCTCCGAGGGCTGTTTTATAATATTGATCTTTACCTGTACCTGGTAAGACTCCTTGGAAGGGAAAAGAACACTACATTGTCTACCTTGAAATGAGGTATATCTGTGCTTTATGGACGCGGTCATTAAATTTGGCAATCACAGAACATCTTCCACAAATGGAGGGAACTGTAGCTGTCGACTCTGTGCATTAGAAAGTCTACTCGCTGTGTAGGTTTGTTCTTTCCAGAGATAAAACCCAATATTTAAAGGGTGGCAGTTTCACCAATCAGTGTAGGCAGGCACTTGAGAACTAAACATAAATCAAAGAAACTGATACTTTTCCATGTCTTCCTAATCTTGTAAGCTGGTTTATGAACTTGCAGTGCTAAAATCACCTGCTGGGAATGGGGCCTTGTGCTTTTCCTCATTCCAGGTGGTACAGCTTGATTTCATCAGCTTTCAGCTAAGCCCTGGAATACAAGCTTGCCTATTGCAGCATTCCTTCTCTCCATCAAGCTTGAGGGATTCTTGCTTTATAAACAAAGAAAAAAAAGCTATTCAAAGAAGAGGGATTATAGTAACATAAAAGCACTGATATGCCCAGCTCACAGTGAGTACTTGCTTCTTTGGATATCCCTGACAGATACCTTTATCTGTCTGGTTTTCTTAGCCAGCTTCCTGACAGTTCGTTTGTTCTCTCTCCTCCATCTCCATTCTACTTCTAAGCACTTTGACCTTTTCCAGACCTGAGGTTATCCTGTGATGTCTGTCAAACACTCAAGCCTTGACTTATTTTGAAGTTCTCTAATTTCTTCCTGCAAAATGTCTGTGTTGTCCCCAGCATCTGCTTCTCAAAGTCCTTAAAAGACCATTACTGATCATTAAGTCAACCACTCATGAGAAAACAAAGAAACAAAACTAGAAGCAAGTGATGAAGAAAGCTAAAACGATCTGCTATAAATGAGACCACAGTGCTCCAAGCACTCATAGGTTAATGATGAGTATAAATATTTCTGGAATTAAAATTATGGGCCTATTGCTAAAAGAAGTCCTAGCTCTCTAACTGCAAACCTGTCATCAATTTTTTGTAGTTTAAATGAAACTGGCACTGTTTAACTTCTAATTTATAAGAAAAAGATCACTTGGGGTGTGTTTCATCCCATATCTCTTGTGAAATCCATTTGAAACTAAATACTTTCCCACTGATATCAATGTTTCACAGTTTACAGTGCTGGGAATGGCAGATTTATTGAGGATGAGTGTGAATTTGGCGTGATGCTCCAGTAGGAGCTCAGCTGACTGGAGCGGCAAAATGTGCTCTGTAATTTGCAACTCCAGTAACAAGGAAGTTCTGTGTACAATAAGTGATTGCAAATCACCTTCTGTTTCCATTTAGGAATCAGCTAATGTTAAATTATTATTAAAGTATGTTTGAAACTACTTTTATACTGTTTCATTTAGGCTCATACAGCTGGTTTCAATGATAGCAATTCTCAGCAAGATGGTGTTTGTCAAAGCTAGACCAGAGAAGCAGTTTTTCATTAAAAACTTAATTATTCAATTCATTTCGCACTTCGTAGAAGGTGAGAAGTTCTCACTGTGTGCACATTGAAAGGCTGACCTCACTACTGTAGGTGGTACAGAATTACCCAGGAATGACTGTCGAGGGGAACATCAAGCAGCCTGGAAACCTGGGGTATGTTCCTGGCTGCCGGAACATCGACTTGCTGAATGGTCAAAAAGAAATTGCTTACGTGTCAGGTGTCTTTTCAGAAGAAAATGTGTAAGTGGCATTGTGAAGGTTAAGTAATTGAGAAAGACTGAGATTGAAAAGAATTTGGATAATATTGGCTAAGAATACAATATTTTTAATAATTTTTGCTGTAGGCTTTCAAGAAATAAATTTGCTGACAACTTCAGAGTTCAAAGTAAGCATCTTCTATCTTCATTGCTTTAAGTCATGACTACTGTCAGGCTTAGTAGGAGTTACTTTATATATGAGTGCTCACTTAGTTGTTTCCACTAAACTTTCTGTTCTGTCATTACTCTTGGTGCTGTTGTTTTGCTATGGGAATGAATAATCAGAAAAGTTCCTCAAAGCATGTCTCCACTTTCAAAACACAAATTCAGTGGCCTCCAACTTTGTTCCAGTACAGCTATAAGATGCATGAAGTCTCCCTTCACAGTGCTGGCAGCATTTGTTATAGGAATGTATCGTTAGGATATTGTTAAGATGATGTTCATGATAAATGAAAAGATTACTCTGGTAATGCTTCCTGTTCTGCTTACTTTCCCAAAGAGTACCATTAAAAATAAAGTCTCATTAAGCAGCTGTTCTAGAATGAGATGTTTTGACAGGACTTATTTTAAAGCAGCTGGATTTGCTACTTCCTTTTACAAACCTCTAAATTTCTTCTTCAAACTTTCACTTGGATATGAGCAGTTGAGTCCAATAGTTTTTCTTCCATCCTACTTATAATACTGGGCAATTTAATGGGAATTTTTTTCAATTTTAGAATTAAAATATTTTTCATTTTCTACATTTGTATAAATTGAAGTCTAAGTATAGAATAGAAAAAATCTTTTTTTTTTAATATTCAAAGTGCAGAAGTAATTTTCTTTGCTTCCTCTTCTTCCTGTTGGCCATCCACTCTCCATTCCCCCATGCAGTTCCCTATTTGATATTGCTCTAGAAATACCAATTTGTCTCTACCAATTTTTGTATTGAGATCTTTTTGCCTAATAAATCAGTAAATTCTCTAAACAGCACAGTGTCTTTTGGGTTTAAAAATCCACAACTAACAACTACTCTGTTTTTGAACACCACTGATTTAATTCCTTTTTCGTTTGTTGTTTTTTACAAACTCATAACTATTAAG
The DNA here is from genome assembly GCF_001604755.1 of Lepidothrix coronata. Classification (NCBI taxonomy): domain Eukaryota; kingdom Metazoa; phylum Chordata; class Aves; order Passeriformes; family Pipridae; genus Lepidothrix; species Lepidothrix coronata. Next base: position 2,747,267 of record NW_016690218.1, read on the forward strand.
AAACATTTTCTTTTGTGAAAGAGGCTGACACTTGTGTTCCACCAACTGAACATAACAGAAAGGTGTTATATTCCCCTCCTTACAGACTGCCTTATAATGTGGTGTTATCTGTATGTGAGAGGACAAAGAGCTTGAAACTGGGGCTCTGTACTGTGCTGTGCAGGTGTGATTCATGTGCTGATAATACCTGTGGAAATGGCCAGGTCTGTCAGGTGAACTGGACAGGAATTCTTGAGGTATATGAGAGAGTGGCTTCTCAGTTGATTATTTATTTTATTCTGAAGGTCTAAAGGGCAATGACACTGAAGTAACCAGGGAACCAAGTTTTATTTGTACAGTATTCATAAAAAAACAGGAAAAGAAAGAAACATAATCTTCATCTTCTGTGTTCCTATAAAAAGAAAAAAAAAAGAATTTTCAGATCCTATGCAAGCATGTGTTTGTAAGAAGGCAGGATATGGAAAAAGATCCTTCCTTAGGCCTCAGAAGCTAACCAGTAAAGCTTCAGGTGGGGACTAGGCCACCCTGGATGGGAAGGGTCAGACCTGCTGGGATATATACAGCTGTGGTCTCATGGAGTAAATGACAGCTTGAATTAAACATTAGTTGGAATGCAGTAGCCAGATGACAGTGGCCAGATTTCTGGTGATAATTAGTGTCCAGATATGTACAAGAACGACAAATGAGGCTCAGGAGAAGCTCTTGTTCTCTTCCAGTTTGTGAGCAAACCAGACAGTGTGTCTCACTCTCAGATTACTATCTGAGCAAGATATACCAGCGTTTTCCCCACACACTGACAGGAACTGGCAGGGTTTTATCTGTGTCTTTCTCATCAGGAAGTTTCATCTTAATCTATTCTCACTCTTTGCATAATTAGCAGACATTCACGATGTGATTGGAAGAAGTGTTATTTTTTATTAGGTGCAAGTATCTCTAGTCCTGTCCATCTCTGTGTCAAACAGAACTAGCTGGCCTTGCACTAGGGTTTTCTGCTAACCCAGATAACCAAGCAACTAATGTTCTACATGAAAGGTGAATTAGTAGCTTGAGGAAAAAAAACATAGTACACAAAAAAATCAAACGTGGAAAATAAGCTTCTTGCTTATTCCTACTCCTTTTGTTTGTGAGTAAGTGACCTGTATTTCAAGACATTTTTGCTTTTATTTTTTGGCTCACATACAAAAGCTGGGCAAAACCTGAATAATTTACCACTCATCTACTTTGACCAAAGATTAAACCCACTCACTCGCCACTGAACTGATTGACTAGAAAAAACGGTTTTGAGCACTCTGAATGTCTGTAACTCCACTGTGGTCTCTCCCCCAGGGGCTTTTAAAAGTCATGTGATGTCTTTATTCTGTGCCATCGATGTGCTAATGCCAAAAAATCTTCCCTCCCTCCTACGGTTTCAGCGTCAACATTTCAGAATTACTATAGCATCCTCTGTGCAGAGTTTAAAAAGCTTCTTGACCATAGTGGGGAGGAAAAATTACTGGGCCCATTTATTTCTCCAGTGCCTTGGCAGTAAGCACCCACAGCCTGTGCCACCCTCACTGTACCCTCAGTCCAAGGGATGCGGCTCTTGCCCTGCGGAGACTGTGATGGAGGGGACATGCCATGGGGCAGACCAGCCTCTGCCTTTGCCCCAAGCCAGTATGCCACACTGTTTGTAAAGCAAGGCTCAACTTCCCAGGTTTTAAGCTCTTCCTGATGGTTCTAATCCATCATTAAAATCAGAGCAGAAAGCCCACAGAGGATCTCAGAGGAGAGCCCTCAGCTCTAGCAGCTCCTAAGAGCAGGCAGGGAAGTCCACCAAATCAAATCAGGAATTCTTCCCTTCAACTTACTCGAGTAACAGGACTTTTGAGCATCTAGCAAGGGATCTCTTTGCCATATAAACACAATTGCTCTTTCTTTTTGATGAACGATTCAACTTTTCAGCTGAGACTGCTGAGCTTGTTGTAAAAGTTCTTGTAAATCCCCTTACAGTCTGTGGCCAATTACTCTACAACGACAGTCTGGAGGCCTGGGATCACCTGCTGCAGAACCACCAGCAGACACAGTCTGAATTATATCCATCCCTCTGACAACATCCAAAGTTAAGGACACAGACATGTCATCTTTTAATGTTGGTCATCAGAAGATACTACTGGATCACCCGTGCTGGATGTTGTAATTAGTGCATTAAAGTCTCAAAAGCCTTATACAGTGAAGAGGCTGAAAGCTATTGGTAGTAAAGATTTAATGTTGTATTTAAGAACAGTACATAGGGCTTTTTTTTTAAGCTGTGAAAGCTTCCTGACATAGAATTCCCTTGTTTCTGTGATTATCTATTGTGCATACTGCTGTTGGCTTTGACAGTGAAAATGTACTTGTCAGACACACTTTTATTTTAATCAGTTTGTGGCTATTTTCATTCAGTGAGTTTGATGCATTTGCCTGAAGTCCATGGCCTGTAATTACCAAATACAATTAGTGGTCATCACTGGGAATGCTAGAATTTTACCTTCCCTAGAAAACTTCAGTGGTATTAGGTTTGCCACCTGGGTCTTCCTCCATATTTGATCTGGCACATTGCTTTAATCTGTTAACCAGTATCATACACTAGCATTCAGCATAAATAAGAGATCTGGCCCTGTAAGGTGACTAGCTCTGCATGAAAAATCCTCTGTCATTGGGAGCCAAGAGTGTTCAGTGGCCCTCCAGAATTACATAATCTTTCTTTTCTGTGATCAAAACTAAAGCCACTTGGTGGCTGTTCTTCCACTGTTCAGATGTTAAGGATCTTGGGTCTGGATGGCCACGGGAATGGAGTGAGCTGAGAAAAGGACTGAGTGCACGACTAACTGCCCAGAGCTCAAAGCAAGTTTGTTTTGGGTTATTTCTGTTGTATCTCGTTTGACTTGATTTGGAAAAAGAGGCTTTGAGCCTGAGTGTTACAGATTGTACATGGGGACCAGTTTCCCCGTGGACGTTTTGAGGGATCCTGAAACTGGATGAACATAAAGTGCACAGGAGGTGCTGATGGATACCCTGACTGAGTTAGAACCCTGACTCTTGACAGTCCAATTGACATAAGAATGAAGCACTGTTTCATTTGAGCTCAGAGCCCTCATTTTCAAACCTGTTCCATTCCATTGTATCTGCTGGTTGCAAGTGTTTAATGCAGGAGCTGTTGGCAGGTATGACTGCTTAAAGCTTGACTCTAATTCATGACTAATGCTCAGCAGTGCCATAAAAAAAGTCTGCTGGAGTTCCCAGGCAGCACCAATATACGAGCATTTCCCTTGAAATATGGATGTGTCAGTGGAAGGGGTGCCACTCCTTTTTACTACTGGGGAAGTATCCTAAACAAAGAGTGATGCTCTTGTTTTCGGGTGTTATAAAATACATCTCCATTTGCAAACAGACTGACAGCTCCATATCTGGGTTGTCTCCCCAGTGTATTACTTTTAATCTGCTTGGAAATGTGTCATTCCTCAGCTGATCCACGCTGCTGGGATCACCAGCTTTGAGGGATTTTTGATTCAGAAGGCTGTTTTGGATCTCAGTGATATTAAGAGGTTAGGGATGATGTAGCAGGTACATTGCTGTAGGGGAAAATTAGTTTCTCTGAGTGTTGCACTTTGTGATAAGGTGTGCTCTACTTGCTCATTGCTAGAAAGGTACTGGGCACCTACACATCTCTTGAACATGGCTGTTGCTTGGCAAAAATCAGTAGCAAAGAAAATTAAATTGCTGTCTTCCTTTGTTCTCATGCTCTAAGCACAGGTAATAAAAATATACCAGGTTTCCTTATGGCAGGCCAGAATCATGGCTTTTACTGATCACTTTCTTTTTTAATAGATGAATGATCAAGACAAAAGGTGCTTTCCTACTGTTTCAAACTGACACCTTTGTCCTAGTCATAAGAAAATTGTTTTCAGTCTTGAGTTGACTTCCCAGTAAAGCATTCCTCTTTCTTGTGGGCCCAGAGACTTTGGAAAGTATGCGGAGCGTTGAGGATGTGAATTTTTATGTGAATTACTTGCTCTGATTTCAAGTTATTATTAAGCCTTGCCAGTGAAAATGCAAACAAAACCATGTCTCCAGGGGATGGGGAATAGACATTGCTGCACATTGTAATCAGCCTCTCTTGAAGATTCATTTAATATCTTGTGTATTTTTTTATGAAATGCATTATTCATGTAACAAGATTCACAGAGAGAAGCAGCTGAATTGTAATTTCTGGGAAGATTCTTCTTCCAAGAGATGTCATTTTCATTATTTAAATCAATGCAGTAGGTCTTGCCTGCATGAGGGAGGCATGAAGTGAAGGGAACAGCCTGTAGATGGGGCACTGAGCCAGTCAGCTACTGCCTCTGAAGGGAAATAAAACAAGCCATCCAGTAATTTAATCCCCTTTTGGGTCAGTATGTAGCCATTTGAAACATCATTACACTTTGTAAGGTTTTTTTGCTCTGTGTTAGAAGCACTTAAGAAAACAGTAATCAACCAACGCTTACACCTTGGAAAAGTTTCCTCTCTTATAAAAATACTGCTTGCAAGCTGCTCTCCCCACTGCTGTTTTCTAGAGAGTGCTCCTTCAGTTCTCCATTGAGTCCATTGGCCTGAGCATGTGAGATTACATTGCTTTTCGTTTTGGGGCCTACAATAAAAGTCCCACATGTTTATATTGCAATTCTCTCTTATTGACCTAACCTTAAGTAAACCACTGTACTTAATTAACACAGGCTCAACCTCTGTTTTATTTAAGACTTCACTCCACCAGTGGTCCCACTGAGATCAGTGGGGCTTTTCAGAAATAACAAAACACAAATACCACCAGTAGAGTTTGAGCCCATCTTAATAACATTACAGTGATACAGTCTGTATATGCTTAAGCAACACTAGGTGCTTGAGCATCTCTTATAATGCTGCTGATGGCAAACTTATTTTTAAAAGTCAATATTTAGGAATTTAATTAGTGCATATAACCATTTAATTATGTTAATGAAACAAAAAATAGGATGTTACAGCTGAATTTGAGATGCGTTATAAGGAAAGTGATTCTCCTTATTTTGACTGTCTCCCTCCAACCCCCTGTAGCCATCTGATGGATATGGGTCCTCTTTTGTCTTCCTCCCACCCTCCTTTTCCCACAGAGGACTGGAAGCTTAGGCCTTTAAACAAACAGGTGACATCAAAGCTTGCTGGTGTCAGTGAGAGCCAAAAGTCACCCCCTGGCATGTGTTGCTATGCAGGAGGCATGTGCATCCATCTGCTAGAGCAGATGGGCACCTGGGCTGCCTGGGCAGTTGTCTGGTACCACTGAGACAAACCCAAAACTGCAGGAAGCCTAAAGGGAGCCTGAGGTGTGCCCGGTGCATTTTGACACACTGAAGCTACCCATCAGTGGGTTACTGGTTTTAATTATTCAAATTAAAGACATTTAATTAATGTCTTTCTCCTTTTCTCTTTGTTTGTTTGCCTAAGTTTGTCCACTACCTCCAATGGTGAGTCATGGAGACTACATCTGCCACCCGCGGCCTTGCGAGCGTTACAACCATGGGACGGTGGTGGAGTTTTACTGTGATCCTGGTTACACCCTCACCAACGACTACAAGTACATCACCTGCCAGTACGGAGAGTGGTTCCCCTCCTACCAAGTATACTGTGTCAAAACAGGTGGGGGATTTATAGCCTTGTAATCCTAGCTTCTTGTAGTCCCTCCTTTTGGAGCAAATTTGTAGGTCTGTAATGCCTGGTGAACTTCCTCTATTTCATGGTTAAGTGATGAACATTGATTTTAAGATGCTGTTAAATATAATACATTTTCAAGATACTGAATGATCCTAAACCATTTTGATTATTACCTCTTCAAGTGTATTTTTAAGTGTCTGGATATGTTTATATGTATGTAATCTAAAGTCATTATTGCATGTATAAAAAAACAGTCAAGGGGAAAAAGCAAGATGCAGCCCCTGTGACAGCTTAATGTTAAGGTTGCTTTTGGTATATGGCATTGGGCTTATGTGTGCTTTTACAACATGCATAGACAAAATGTCTTGTCCTAACTGGCACTTCTGAGTATTGTTGAAGTATTCATAACAATGGTAATAATAAAGCACAACTCTTGTACTGTCTTTTTGTTACAGAACAAACCTGGCCAAATACACAGGAGACCCTCCTGACTACATGGAAAATAGTGGCGTTTACTGCTACCAGCGTTTTATTAGTACTACTACTGGTTATTTTAGCCAGGATGTTCCAGACCAAATTTAAGACACATTTCCTTCCACGGTTTGTACTGTTCTTTTTATTTTGAAGATTGATGGCCTTGATTCAGTTTTCACATTCAGCACTCTTTGCTGAAGAGATGGAGCAGCTCACAAGCCTTGCAGATACTTTCTTCTGCTCTGAGCAGAAGTCTCTGAATCACTGGTGTGGAAGGGCACCCCCCAAAACCTACAGTAGTCCTTTCTGCAACTAAGATAAAAGGGAAAGTTTGCCAGATTCACTTTGGGAGTAATTACAGCTCTGCTACTGAGAATTGCTGCTTCTGCATGTAAAAATAGCTGCCAATATTTTTAAATACTCATTTTCAGGTGCGGGGGAATTAATTTTTTAACTACTGTAGACTTAGTAATGTAAGTTTTAAGAAAGAATTTCTCTTCTCTCTATGGACAAATTTATATTAAAAGTTTGCTTTACCTTCATTAGTATTATTTTCATCATGATTCATAAATATCTCCCGTATCTTCCTTTATTTCCATAAAATACCATGCAGCTATGAGCATTAGTTATTGATTCACATAGTACTCCTCATGAGATACGTCTGGAAAAACAAAGGCAGACATGCTGAGGTTTAGGCAAAGCTAGAATTGTATCGGGGCTTAGACGTGTTTCTTATTTTCAGTCTGTTCAGTTCACTGTGGACCTTGACTTCTCTCCTACACTTGATTTTTCTCATGTCTTTATTCTACCACGAGCAGAAATGAGAGCTGAAAAAGCTGTGTGTCAGTAAATATGTCCCCATGCCAATGCAGCAGAAAGGACTTTGTGTTCTTAATGTTAAATAGATGCAGATTGTATAAGCAATGTGTAAATTTATATACATATATACATATAGGTGTCAATATATACAGTGTATGGGGAGTAGTATACAAATACCTATGCATACACCTATATCACCAGGAAGATCTTTGGAGTAATGGGCTGCACTATGGATAGGTCTATAGACTGTACTTATCTAACTTATTGAAACGCTTTAAGTCCTCTCTTTTTCAGATATTTTCATGTCTTAAAGGTACCTGGGACCAATTCCCTCCTGCCAGGACTATACTGTGATTTAATTGGCTACTAAACAGATACTTCAGAGTTTAACAGACCTTCCCAATTAATAGAAATGTGTTTTACTTAAAAAAGAATACAGCTTAATACTGGTTAAGGAAAGGAAGCCTCCATCCTTTGAAAGTAAGACTTGAAGGAGGCCACAGATCTGGCCACCAAAGCCCTGTCATCCAGCAGTAGTCATCTCAGTGCCTGTTTACATGGGCTGTAAACACTTTTGTGCTCTAGCACACATCTTTCCAGGGGGTTCAGGCACTTTTGGCTGGTGAACTACATCTGTGATCTTATATCCATGATACCTACTGTGCACAGCACAGCAAATGGTGCTCCTTATCTCTTCCAAACGCCTGTTTTCCTCCCTTCTTGAAGTTCTCCTTCACATTAGTAGTTTCATTTTTCCGATTGTAAAAGATTTCACCTGTCAATCCGAAGAGAGTTTTGCAAAACCATGAAGCAAACATTTTTGCGAATGTTTATGGCCCTGTAGCTTCATTTTGCATGACTAGAAAGTGCTGTGTTTACTGAAGTTCAGCATTTGCTCTGAGGTGCTTCTGACATGCTCCTTCTCTCTGTGATAACTCGTCTGTGTTTGACGTAGAGGCAACCAGGAGGGCTCCATGGGTGACCCTGACTTCGTGGTGGTGGATGGTGTTCCTGTCATGCTGCCCTCCTACGATGAAGCTGTAAGCAGTGGCTTGAATGCTCTGGCACCCGGATACTCAGCCACTACAGACCAGGGGCACATTTTGCAGGCAGAAGATCAGAATCCTCCCGCTTACCCTGGCCCCAGGATTACAGACATGCTGCCTAGCGAATTTGAGACCTGTGACAGTAGGTCGGGTTCCTCTGAACTGCTCCAAAGTTTGTATCCATCCTTGACGTGCCAAGCGGCAGCGCTTCCCGCTCCAGACCGAACTGACGTATCCCGTAGCACTGACGGGGAGGCTGCATCCACGAGTCCGCGGATCGATATTACAGATGGTGAGTCTTGCATAGGGGCAATAGGTGAGTCCATAAACAGGAGACATCATTTGTTTGCACTGGTGGAGCAGGAATACACCTACCTGACTTGCTCATACTTTCTCCATGTTTTTGTTTGCGTCTTAATTTGGACATTTTTTTTTAAATCATACAACTCCATGGTCGTAGGGCTTTGTGTCTGTGGTATGTCCTTGCTAGCTCTGGTGCACGTGATTTGAATCCCAGGCCAGAAGGTTCCTGTCCAGACCCCAGTCTCATCAACAGGGATGTCAGGAAGCACCTGTGTGCAGCAGCAAAGCCAACCATCGTCTTGCCTATGCTGATCTGTTCATCTGCTCCTCAACTCCTACACTCACAAATCCCTCACATGCCATGGCTTTCACAGCAAAGAACAGGTTTTTCTCCTTGAAATAGAAAATAAATCATGTTTTCATACTGGGTCAAAATTAGCAGCCTTTATTATCAAATTCATCATGTCTGTGCACTGAGCAGAGGGTTCCTTCCATCTGAGGCACATGCACATTAAGCCATGGATGTGGAAGTCGCAGCAGAAGGGGAATGTACCCACAGGACCATGCATGAGGAGGGAGCTTGCCATGTGTTACTGCCTCCATTTAAATCCAACATGGGCATGCTCCGATACCATTTCACTGAGTTCTGATGGTGTGCTGCTCAGAATGTTAAGGAAACTAGATAGCTTTCCTTGGAGACATTTAGAAGGAGAGGCTCATATCTTTCTCTCCACAGTCACTGAGCTGAAGCCCAGGGTCCTATATTCAGTGTGGAGGAAGGTCTGGGTGGAGGAATTCTTCCTGCTTCATAAGGGTTAGGATAATTTTGGTGGTATCACAAGGGGAAGAGGACAGTTAGGAGAAGAGGAAGAAATTATGGTAATGTCAGTAAAAGTAGTCCCTGCCTACTCTGAATGCTGTTTCAGTGATTAATGTAGTAGCAAGGATGTTTGCATTTAGGTTTTTGTGGGCCTAACTTGTTTGAGAAAATCTGGGTAGTTTTAGTAATAATTTTCATAAAGGTGTCAGAGCATGAGCGGTCTAGAATTCGCAATACCACACGTCTTGTTCAGATATTTGCAATGTCCGTTTCTGTTTTTGTAGAATTGCTAACAATAATACTCTGCAAAAGAATAAAGGGAAATTACAGTCATTGCTATTTCTTTGTTTCCCCTAGAGATTCCTTTGATGGAAGAAGACCCTTAGCCTGCACTGAGTTGTGTCTTCGTCACATTGCACTGTTGGGTGACATGAAATCATGAGGATTTAGAGACAGAAAAGACTATCTGTGGATTTGGGGAGGGTAGTTTCCTACTTATCAATCTTCCACGTGATGGTGTCACCAGATTGGGTGTATGTTTTAATCCACAGCAGGGATAACAGCATCAGCATTTGGAACAGCAGCAGTTTTATGAATGAATCCTGGGGATTTGATGAGAGCAGATGTAGAAAAAGAACTGTGGCTTTTTAGAAATGAAATGTATATCTGCATCGCAGAAAGTCATATGGTTCTGTAAGAAATGCTATTGGATTTTGATACTAACTGCCTCACAAAAGCATGTCAAAATATGTAAATTTGCTTATAAAGACTGCTTTAAATGATGAATGGACCTCTAGTTTATGAAGAATCCTTGCAAGTTTAAAAAAATACCGGTACTGAAACACACACACACAAAAAAAGAGGAAAGATCCTCTTTGGGTTTCCTATGATAACCAGGAAGCTTTTGATTTAGCTGTTGGTGGTTTTGGTTCAGACCATGTCTGCAGAAAATATAACAGAAATGATGGGATTCATATATACTTTGATGTATGATAGCAATTATATATTAAAATATATATATATATTTAAAAACTCTTAAAGAGAAAGAAAAGGAAAGACTCCCAGGTCACACAATGATCTGGAGATTTTTTTTTTAAAGGTAAGGCAGAATTTATATCATAGACAATATTCAAGGTAAAATATCAATATTTGTATTTATGCAAGACTTCTGTAACTACATTGCATTTGATAAATCCTGCTATAAAATGAGAGAACTAGAACACGTTAAAAATATGAACTATGTGCTTAAGAAATGTTGAACCACCCTGCTTCAACCTTTCTTAAGCTCTTAAATGTGTGTATATATATATATACATATATATATATATATATACACACACTCTGGAGTAATCTACAGTCATAGCCCAGAGCACTGCCTTGTCCCTGTACGTTGTGGTAGTATTCTGAGCCATTATTGTAGAATACTTAAAAAAACATAATAATAAAGTTCAGTTTTGGTTCTTTTGACTTACTGGACTGTTGTGACGTTGGCCTTTTTTTTGCTTTTTTTCCCTTCCTCACTTCTTTTACCAGCTCCTACCTGAAGGCTGAGAAGGCAGCAAAACACCTGCTCTGGTGCATTTTCAGCTTTATATCCCTCATCCAGCTGCAAATGGAGAGAGTGGTTTTGGTTAAGCAGAGCACACGAAATGGGTGTGGGGCACACAGCAAGGGCACAGCTTCTGCTACACGGCTTTTCTCTCCTCTGCATGCTGTGCCAAGCATTGTGCTAAAGCCTGTATGGTTCACCCTTGTGGTGCTACAGGCTATTCGTTCTTTTTCAGGAAAATTCCTGGCTGTTTCATACACTTACTGAAACCCAAGCAGATTTCCTCGTCTTATTTTTGGTATTGAGCGAATGAAACATATGTTGAACTGGCGGTGTTTGAAGGAATAACTCGCCGTATGTTAATGACAGAGATTGCCATCATGTGGGCTAATCCAAACCAAAGGGAAAAATAAGACTGAGTTCTGATTTTATGTACAAAGTAAATTAATAATATCTCTATTGCCCTAAATAGAGGATCACTACAAGTTGCTCTGTTATTTTTTCATGATTGTTTAATGATTTCTTTGTATTGTGGTAACATCTAGTGGCCTCTCTCATGAGTCAGGCTAGTAGAATTATAGATGTGCTGCAACCATTCAAGAAAGTGTTTAGTAGCAGCCTGTCAGCAATGGCATATTACCGCAAGAAGCAGAAGGAGACAAAAAACTGTATGGTGCAGAAGCAATTATTAGAATAATGCCAATTATTCTATGGTAAGATGGATGAGAACATAGTAATTGGTATTGCAGAGTATAAGACATACTCTGCATTATCCTCTATTCCTGCTTACACAAGACTTGCAGTTTTTTCTGCTGGATTGTCTCAATTGCAACTGCATCTTCAGATTGATCCCAGAGACACATCTATCAGGTCTTAGTACTATTTTAGCTACCCCTTCCTTTTTAGTCCCCATGCTTTCCAGAGGTGTTTGCATGACCAACTGATGTTCAGGATTGTCACTCCAGCAAATAAGAAGGGAGTGCTGTGATACCAACCTTGAAGCACGTCTCAAGCCTACAGTCAGTTAAGTGATTTCTGTTTCATAATGTCATTGAAAAGTATTGAATTTGCTTTAGATGCCTTATAAAATATTATGAAACCCGTCTTTGCAAGTCTTTTAACAGCTTGTGAAATTTCATTCCTTATTAAATTTTTGGACTTCCATTTATTAATTTCTCTTATGAAGGCTTCTGATTAATGTTTGGAGCTCTGTGGTTTTACGGATTTACACTGCTGTATGTATTGTACTGCAGTCATTTTGTTAAAGGAGCCAGACATGGTAACTTAAGAAATGTAAATTTATGACTTATTAGACTATTTGTATTTTAAAAATTGCAGAACTGCAAATACTCTAGAAAACATGGATGTATTAATGTTGTCTGATAGCCCTTTGATAGCACTGTACTAAATACAGATTTTAAAGGTAATAGAGTTTTTACCATTTTTTGCTTCTGATGTATAAGACTTCCAGAAAGGCTGTTTTGGGGGGATTACTTGTGTGGTTGAGTTTGGGAGTTTTACATGCTTGAGTATTTGGAGAAAACAGAGGACTGATTCTGATGTTTTGTTTTTTTTTCACATAGGGCTTGAATTCTCATGAGAGGACTGCCCAAACCTGGATCTGCACCCGTGCCCCCACCCACAAGCTGATGTCCTGGGCTAAGGGCTGCCCCCAGCTGCCCTCCCAGCCTTTGCAGCAACCTGACCACCCTGCCAGCCTGGAAAACTCCGCAACCCCCTGGCCTAAACCTCAGGTCAACCTCGAGCTCTCCCTGAACCCTCAGCAGCCAAACCTTCAGGAGGGAGGATCCTTTTAGGGCCTTGAGAGACTACAGAGCTGGTAAGATCATGATGGTAAATGAAACTAGATGGGAGGATGAGCACATCTTACGGAGATTAAGCTGTTTTCCCTTGAGCTATCTGGATATGAATTAAAGCAGGCCCAGGAAAACCCTTGTTGGTGAGGGGAGAAGCAGCATGTTAGAGAGGATGGACAACCTGTGTGCCTTCGGCAGTGAGGGGAAAGGGTACGTGCTGACAACTTCAGGAAAATAAAACAAGAACTGGCTTCACCCTGCCAATATTTCTAAAAATGAAAAAAAGTGGAGGAGAAGTGTGTCAGCCTTCAACATTGACTTATGAACGAGGGCTTGACCCGCAGAGTGCTGGATGAAGGGTGGAGGTCCAAGGTCTCGCAGGAGCTCTGCAGGGAGTGAATCATAACCTGAGCATGAGTCAACAGGACCTGGCTGTTGTGAAAATGTTAAATGTCAATATGAGAATGTTTACACAGAACTGTAACTTATCAAATGCATGAAGCAATCCTTCAGCTTCGTTCAGCACTAGCAGGGCCTCAGCTAGAGCAGTGTGTCAAATGTTGAGCAATTTTTTTCCTCTTCAAGGAAAATGTAGAGTAGCTGGAGGGCAGCCAAGCTGAGAGAACTGGAAGAGCCTGGCCTGTCCCCACAGATCATGTGTTCAGTGTGAACAACAGAAGGGAACACAGAAATTTGGTTTTCTGTAATAAGCATATTTTGCGAAGAAGAAGGAGTTTATCCATATAAGTAGGACAAGAATAATAGGCTTAACTGAAGCTTGAGAGAATTAGGTTAGATATTAGGAAAAACATTCTAGTCACAGGGATGGTTACAAGGAGGGAGAGTTGGTCTGAGGAATCTGTAAAAAAAACCTCTGAGAGATTTTTTTAAGACTTTTCTAAATAAATACAGGCCAAGAAAACACTGGGGTGAAATGCACTATGTGAGCTCTGGGGGCCCTTCCCATTCTGTTTCTGCATGATTCCCAGCTTGTGAGAACTAAACTTGACTGATGCACAGTTTTGCCCACAGACTAATTCCAAACTGATGGTACTGGGCAAACTGGTCAGTGCTCATCAGAATCACAGCCAGAAATACCCTCTACTCCATCAACAGAAGCTTTTGTGTAGTGTGAGCTGAACTCCAGTAAAATCCTGTGAATTAAACCCTGTTGCGTTAGTGACATTGATTTCAGAATTCTGTTCTGTGACAAATCCAAACTTGGGATTTTCTGGTCTTCATGTCTATCTTAGGCAGCCCTTCTAATACTCACTGTGTATTAGGTGAAGTAAATCCTCTCTTGGCAATTATCTGAAGACACCTATTGAGTTCAATGAGAAGCAGCAGCTCAGGCAGTGGAGCACAGAGACCATTGTCATGTTTGTGCAAAACTTGCTTCACATGCCCCAGAAGCTGTTTGTTCCTCCCTGTGCTGTGCTGCGGATGGTAGCACAGCTTAGCACATCAGCTGTCAGAGAAGGAGTAGGACAGATGAGAGAAGCACATCTCAAGCTCCAGTTCTGGATCTCCCATGGATGCCCAGGGAGGACTCAGGGGCAGAAGGAATTAGAAAGCAAGCAAACATCTGCCCCAAACCCAGGGAGATGTGCCATTGTCAAGGGCACATCCAGTCCCCTCGACACGGTTCCCAAAGGAATTGCAGCATACTGGAGAGGAGGCACTATGGTGGAGGGAAGACAGGCCCTGCTTTGCCTGTCACTCTCTGATGCCAGGGTGTGCAGCCAGAATAGACAGACAAATCCTTCTCTCCCCAAATAATGTATATAATTTACTTCATGCATTATATATTTCTCTCCTCACTACCATTATATAGTAGCCTACAGTCCATTCTTTCAGCCTGACATTTTCCAGGACAGGAAAATAGGTTATTTAACAATAACAGAAAGGGCATTAGCCTGAGATTGAATTATTTCCTGTTCAGGCGTCAGAGCAAACTTCTAATAATTCTCATAGACCCCATACAGATGGGATTCTTGAGGCACCTTTCCTCAGCAAGGCAAAGGGACTATCCTGCAGGCCAGAGGAAGCTGCTACATGGGGGCATTTTATAACCTAGGAAGACTGGATTCACCTGATAAAATATATTAAAGAAAAACTTGGAGAAGGAGAAAAGACATTTAAATTTGAATAAAGTCCAGGGGACATGGATAAGTTCCCCATGTTCCACAGTAAGGACAGAGGGAGCTGTTTGTTTAATACAATTGGTTCTAAAGAAAGTCAGGAGGCAGAGAGGTAAGACAAGCTTCTTGGTTTGGTGGTCCAGCATCTCTTTTCCCTCACCTCTGCATTTCTGTCATCAGACTGGTTCTGCTTGCAATAAGGGCCTTGGTTTTGGTTTGGATCCACTTTTTCCATTTTATTTGTTTGCCTTTTTTTCTCCTCTGCTTATCCTTCTACTCTCTTTCTTGGTTTTTTTTTTGGTAACTAATACTGTTGTTCCAGTTTCATCCTGTCACCTCAGTCATGCTGGGAAGCCAAACAAGTTGCTTAATTGCAGTGCAGTACCCAGCAGGACACGTCCTCTCCCTCCTAAGAGGTTGCTCTTATTTGCCTTGCTCATTTGTGTTCTCAGCAAGAGAGGACAAGAAGGGACACAGAGCTCCTCACTCTGCTGATAAATGGTCCATGAAAATGGTTAGAGCAGAGCACTGAGGGGAGCCCAAATTGCTACATGTGTGATGTGTCTATATGCCTCAGTCCCAAGACTCTCAGCTTGCCATCATTCATTGGCCCAGTATTCACAGGTGCACAGAAATGCTCCTGTAAAAACCTTGTAGCCAAGTTTTTTAAGAACTGGCTTATATTTTAGGGGGTTTCAATATACAACTTTTTAAAGATCCCCTCCTTTCTGAAACTGGTGAGCTCACAGCTTCAGAAAATTGGCACTGACACGGTCCAGTTAGGAAGCACAGGGTGCCCAGCAGGTCACTTCATCTGTCTGCTTCCTGATGTTCCAGTATGAATTTCTTGTTCCCCGGATAACTGCTTGAACTAAGGAGTTGCCAGTTGCTGAGCTGTCAGGTTCACGCATTTTCTTTTTTTTAACCTAATGAGGCTAGATTTATTTTTAACGTTCCTTATTACCATCCGCTTCTGACTTCCATCCATCTACTGCTGAGTACATGCTGCTCTTGCCAAAGCAAGTGTCTTTGAGCAGCTCTCTCAGCCCCTGGAACTCTACCGCCCTGCGGGAGATCACATTTGCCACCGTTGTCCCTTCTATTAATTCCATGGCAGCACATGCTGTTTGCCTGCCTTGTTCAGTGCTCTCGTGTTAATAACTGTGCAACCAGTTGTTATTTCTTTCATAACCATTACCATAGCTGCCTGTTGTTAATAATTCAGGGTTAATTACTTACTAAAAAGTTTAGCAGAACAATTTAGCTTCACTTAGCCTATTCATTGATGAAGACTATAAATGTCTGCAGTCTATCACTGATAGAGCCATTACTGGAGTTCAGTATAATTGGCTTTTACTGAAGTGGTGCAGCAAAAATGAGGGTTAGTCCAATGGGCAATGTCGGCTGCCTGCTTGTACACCTCCTGTTGGGTTTTCCATTGGATTTTGGGCAACTGCTTAGGAAGAGAACTGCCACAGTAACTTACCGGGTTTGCTTATATATACGTTCACCTTGCACCATTGTGCAGTGTAGACCAAGCTACAGGAGTGCTGAAGCCTGGCATTAAAAAAGACATCATGGCAACTGTAAAGAGTCCAGCATTTCAATTAGGCTTAGGGTGCTGGGCTGATCTGTCACAAATACATCTTGGTGGAGATAAACATACCTACAAGACTTGGGTGATGGTGTTCTCTCTGGTTTATGAAAAAAAGGGAAAATTTCCAAGAAGCAGCATCATTAAAGGTAATGATGCCTCTTCACTCAGTTTTCTCTGGTCTGGCAGAGTTTCCTGTTCCCTAAAATTTTGAATCTAGGAGCTGTTACAGATAAAAGGCTCTGGATATATGCACTGTTCTCAGTTTACAGTGAAATGGATGGGAACTGGAACCCCCTTCAGTAATGAGCTCTTTCTGACCATGCAGTCTGGAGTCCCCATCTCCTGATTCTAAGAAGCAGAAGAAAGGCCATGTGCTCCCATCCAAGGAAGGGAGGGGTTTAGCATTACACTCCTTTAGAGCAAAACTGGACTCTGGACTCCGGAAACTCCACCCAGACTTCTGATTTTACTCGCATTGCACTATGTGTAGTGAATCGAGGCTGAGTGGGTGCATTGTAGTACTCTGCATTTATTTAAGCCTTCACAACATAGGGCTCTGCCTTTGTCTGCTCTAGGCACTGACAGGAAGTGAAACTGAGACAGTTCCCTTAGATATTTTTTAAATCCAGCACGGTGCTGTCTTCATCTTTGGATGCCTAAGTATCCTAAAAATGCCCACATATCTTCATGTTAAATTATGAGCAAGAAAGTGATGAATTGTTCCCTGACCTTCAGTTTCTTCATTGAAACTGTGTCACCAAACCATATTTCATGTCACTAGGAGACAGTAAACGTAAATCAAATATCTGCCTGTTCCAGAATATCTAAGGGAGGAAATTACTTCCATCCATGAAGGCAGACAGATTTTCTTGAGAGAATTTTCTACCTTCCAAATTCAGTTTTAAAATGCGATTTCATCCTCACAGATCTGCCTGTTGGTTTCCAGCACAAGAGGCATTGCCTCAGTTTGTTTGCAATCCTGAGAAAAGCAACAACCAGCCACTCTCTCTTATTGTCTAAATGCTTTTTTCTTCACTAAATAATTTAAAAACTATAAATAATTTATAAGAAAAACACCCAAGATAAATTTAGATCTTAGATTTCTTCATAAAGAAAGTTAGTGGGTATCCTTTCTCAATAATTTAATTGATAATTTAATTGGCTTAAAAGAAGACTGAACCTGATGCACTTTACTTCTATGGTCCAAGACTGAACATGGAGTAAGTAGAAAGTGGCCTTTTTCCCCAAATAATCAGCAGGAAATGACAGTGGGCCTTGGGTCTCTGCGAGCACCCATGTTTGCTGCTCCTGCTTGTGTAAGTTGGACTGCTGGGCACTGCAGTCCCCCTGAACCTGGCACATTTACAGTCCATGGCAGAATGGGACCCTCCTTGTGGCTGTGCTTTGTAATATTTTTCCCTTGGTTTGTCCTCTTAGGTTTTTGCATCAGCAGCAATCAACACTATCAGGTCGTATCAGGATGTCCTTCAGGCCCAGCTGTATGAGGTAGTGAGTATTTTCAACTCACATCAGCTCCAAAGCGAGTGGCATTGAAAACTAGGCAAATTTTAAAAACAAATAAATAAAAAATCAAGCTTAGGAGTAGCCTCATTGTTGTGTTGTTCCCATGCATTCGTTTTTCTCTTCAGATTAGTCATGCATTTGAAGAATGAGAAGTTCACAACAGGGCAGCGAAATCTCATGTTCATAATTAGGACCCTGGAAGGAAAAACCAGCACGTAAACCAGAAAAATATTGTCCCGTGATTACACTGAAATCTCAAAGCTTAATGTGAGATGTATTCATAAGTGCTTTTCCTGGAAAGCAACAGCCTCTGCCATGCAATTACATATTTAAGCTCTGTGGAAAAGATTTGTTTACTGAATGAGAGAGGCATAAACCCCAGGCTCCTGGTCAGAGAGTCCTGAGTAATCACCGGGATTACACAGATACAAGAGTTCAAAGACCTTTGACATTTGATGAGTATTTTTCTCTTTTACAGAGTGAAGAGAGTTTGGACCTTAAAAGAAAAATTACCTGAGGCTTTAATTAGCAGAGCCACAGAGAAAGAAATGAAGAATGACTGTGGAGAGCAGTAAGTATATGCCGAAAGCTTACAGGGCAACGGATGCCAAGCAGGCTGTGATAGATTTTAAATTCCAAATGTAGATGGACTTACATGTCTCTATATAATTTGAAGAAGACAGAAAACGCAAAAAACCTGAAAAGCATAAATTTGTGATAACTGGGAAACGCTTAATTTGAGCTTCAACTGCTTTACTTGGTGTGATCATAGAGAATTGATTCTGCTCTCTTAAAAACAACAGCTGTTCACTGCTGAAGGCTATTCCTGGATTTGTACCATATACATTAGGGCAAAAGAGACACAAGTTTATGCTACTGTAGCCCATCTGTACTGGGCCTTGACCCACACAGCTGTGTCAGTGCTGGAGCATTGGCCAGGACAGCCAGTAGCAAAGGTGACCAGACACAAAATTCTCTCAAATGTACAAAGTAAATAATAACAGCAATGTGTGGGGTTACAGAAAATGGCAAGCATCCCATTTCAGGCAAATATGATTTGTGAGGTGATAGTTGCTTCACAGGCAGGAGGCACAGAAGCCTACCCTCTGCAGCATATCTTTTCCTTAGGCAGCACGTTCCATGGCAGGAACAGGTGTAGATAAGAGCAATGTTTTAGGGCTTGTACTGATAGCACAAAATGAGCAGAAACTGCTGCCAACTAAAAACAGGCAGAAAAAGTACAGAAAGAGGCCATACAAAAGTGAAACACATTTCATGTCTGATAGGTTGGACTCTCAGGTGAGGATGGAGCTAGAAGCAATGTGACATCCTGCTCCAAGCACTTTCTCCAGTTACTCATGGCTGGCAGGTGCTGTCAGCATAAAAGCAGGAGTGCAAAGCACCACTTAGTGGAGTTTGGCTAAATTGGGCACTGGGTGAGGTAGTGAGCTGCAGCACAACTGCTGAATTTTTCTATCCTGGCAGGTGAGACTGCAGTTGATGTGATTTCCTACTGTGGGGCAGGAGGCTGAGTTGAAGGTCACCTCTCCAGAGGTGACAGGATGGTGGCAGGATGCTGCTGGGAAGCACAGTCTCCAGCACAGCTCTCTGGGGGACAGGTCCCACTATCTGCACCACTCTGAGGCCTCTCCTGCCCTGGACATGGGGGCCAGAGGCAGCAGCAGCAGAGGGGCTGCCACCCAGCTTGGGAATTCATGTGGTCGCCCAGCAGCCCTTCCTCTTGAATCTGGGTAAAAGATTACTTCCTTCTGGTACTTGGTAAAAATGTGATCTAGTATCAAGACTTGCCTGCAGGCATCTTTCCATGTGAAAAAAAAAACATTAAGGACTGTTTCTCAAGGATGTTACCTGCTTTGCTAATAAATTACGCTGGAGATCCTTAAAAGAATAATGTTGCTGGTAGTGCAAGAAGTGATGTGCTGGTTTTATGCTCTCCTCATCCTTTGTGTTTTTGAGTGGCACAACATGGCATGTCACAATTCATCTGTCATTTTTACATTTGGAGAAGTGGTCAGGATGGAGTAATCCAGCCATCCCAGCTGAATATGCAGTTGTTAACTGACAGATATCTTGAGTGCAACAGGAGTCATAAGGCTGTCATGGAGGTGTCGGCTTCTAAATCCCAGCTGCATGCAGAACCTTGGCATATCATCAGTATGTACAGTTTTCAATTTCATGGGACATTTCTTTTGGTGTTACCAATGGATTTCGTTTTGCCTTCATCTTCCCTTTTTGTTAACACTGCAGAAACTTATTTCTTGAGGCTCTTTCCTGTCTTACACGATACCGTGTGCGCTGTGTGATTCCCAGGGTGTTTCCATGGGCAGAGACCTAAGGCTGCACTACTGCTTTCATGTATACTCACGTACAAATGGCAGACAACTCAATAACATGAAAGGTGTCACAGGTTATTTTACTGCAGTCTCAGCTCTGACAGGTATTTAGGTTAGTATGAAACCGGGTTTCGGCTCCAGTCAGCCTTTCTTTGCAGAATATGGGAACAGCTGGCTGGCTGGTGGACGCTGCCTGAACAAAGGTCTCCTTCTGCTCTGAGTGGCCTCAGGGGGAAGCTGCTGCTGCATCTGGCTGGCCTGGCAGCAGGGCCCAAAATAGGGATTTGTCCTGTACAGCTGTGGAGGTCAGACAATCTGGGGCTGTATTTTATACAATTCAACTGTGGGAGTATATTTTTCTCCTACAATCTACTCAGACCTGGGAGAGGAGCAGAGCGGGCTGAATCAATTCCTCTGACACTATCCTTTTGCATATTTTTACCTTATTTTTGAGAATCTAAAGCAGGGTAAGCATAGCTCTGAGGTTTTTTGCAAAGATCTGACTGTGTTAATTTCAATAGATGAAACTTTGGTTTCAACGTCTGTTAAAATTAAAATATAATTTTCAAGCTAAAATGTAACATGTTGTATTATTCTTATGTTGAGACTAGTAGAGCACATTAATCAATTGATCAAACTTTGCTCAGTTAGCCTTTACTGATCTTGCTTTTCTCTTCTTTGCTCAAATTAACACAGTCATATTTGTAACTGAACTCAGTGGTAGCCAAGGCTATAAAGGCAGATAAATGCAAAAACCTGCCTCTCCAAAGTCTTTAGTCTCACTAAGAATGAAGCTCACAGAAGCACACTGAGATTAAAATCAATGCTCCCTAAACCAGGAAGAAATTCATTTGCAGAGGCTCATTCTGTATTCTTCTATATGCATAAAGAGAGAATAATTAACTTTGTATGTGTAGAGTTTTATCTTTTCTTATTCTCTCCATTCTGTGGACAAACTGTTGAGTTCACTGCTTCAATAAAAGCTTTCTAAAACACTTTAATAATTCCCCAAATACTGGCTTTTTTTCCTTTTTCTTCTTTTTTTTTTTTTTTTTAAAAGCTAGAGGTTTATTAAGAGGATCACAGATTTTGCTATGTTTGTTGTGAAATCCGGGGGGGGAAAAACTAAACAATTCCTGGCATTTATTATGATAATTTTAACTGAGACTCATAAGTTAAAGGAACTTAATGGCATTACCCATGCAAGATATGAAAACCTCGTCTCCAGAAATAATGACCTTATTACAGCGTTGATCTTGTGTGGGTGGAAGCCTGCTTTGGAATAAGCCTGGGGGAAATGATCGTGTATTTCACCTGCCTATTGTACATTACAGGTGAGCTCAGAGGTACAATAAGATACACATTTGGCAAGTGTTTTACATGTAAGAAATTGGTAATTTAATGCATTAATCACCAGAGTGCAATTACAGACCTTAATTTAGAAGGTATTAGTCATTCGCCATAGATAACCTTCTGTGGCTATTAGAATTTCATAGCCTGAGTTCATTACAACTGGCAAATGTCATTTGCAGAACCAGCACACACAAGGGGCTGTTCTTTGGCTTCAAGCACATTTTTTCAGTATTAAATACACTCCATTAAATACAAGAGAGAGCACCTGTTTGGGTCTTATTTCAATAAAGATTATATCCTAGTTGCATTTCAAGGGGGCTTATAAAGGTTGCACATTATTAATGCATTTTATTAGCATGTTTAAAATGGAGTGGGATACACTGGAAATATTACCTGCACATCAGTAGAAGACATCATAGCTATTGATAAGCCATGGCAAGAAACAGCCTATTAACCTGTCTCTATCAAAATGTGAGACAAATGATTATTTGTACAAAATCTGTTAGAGCATTTACTGACCTTTCATAAATGAACCTTCATATATGGTATTTTCTTGAAATTAGTAACATGCTTAAAATTAGGTCTCTCAGTACTTAATTTCAAGAAGCTGCACAAATCTAGGAGACAGTAAAATTCTGTAAGTAATTGTTCCTAATTTTTGGTGTTTTCATGTGTATAATGGAGAGGACATCTTTTCTTTTCCCCCTCTTTCCTAATTCCTTATGGTGCCTGCTAGGTGTCTAGCTTGCTGTGTGTATGTGACTTGCATAAGGCAACAGAGGAGCAAGAAACATGTCTCTGCTCAACACAGACACCTTGGCAGGAAGACAGCTTTTGTTTTAGTTTCCATCGTTTCTTGCAAGTGACAGAACAACATGAAATGGTTCTGTAGGTGTGCCTTTTGTCATCAAAATATAACATGCATAACATGCTCATCTGCATCATTTGGAATTACATTACTGTCTCTGTGCAGAAAAGCATTGAAAGATGTCAGCACGCTGCTACAGAAAATACAGCTGCAATAACAAACAACTTAGCTGTTTCTTTTCTCTCTGAGTTACACAACCACAGTAGCTGAATACACTGACATTCTTTATAGAGTCCTGTGATTTATGCATTTGAAACCTGGAGGTTTTTAATAACTGAATCAAAAAGATTTAATCCAGTGTGCAGTTGTAATAATAGTGAGCAGTGTTCTATGATAAATCAGTCAATGCACCAAACCAAAAAAAGTTCCAGGTTGGATTTTCAACCATAACTTAGCAAAAGCTTTTGCAAAAAACACTTCTGTAAATTCATGAACACTTGCTAGCAGCAGTTGACTGTACAAAAAGCAGCAGTGAATACCTTGCTTCCATGCTGAAACATGCATTATGTATTAAACAAAAAGATGCTCAAGGACTATAGCCATGAAAGGACAGCAGTCCTGCTTACCTGCTGCTTCAGCCACTTCTAAAGCTTTTATTCACGAACTGAAACAGGCTTAGCTGACACCTAAATTGTCCCTGCATTCCAGGCCTTGCTTCAGTATAAAATATCCTTTTAAGTGTATGGGCAAACAATGAGAGGCCTAAGCTGGCAAGATCCACAAAATCAAGACCTTGACAAGATCCTAGGTGCTTCCCACCTGCAACAACAAGCTACAACAACAGGATTATAAGTGAAGTATCCACCTTAGACACATATTGTGATGTGTGAACTGAGGGCACACATGGTTAAAACTTGATGCTGGTTTTTACTGTCACCACATAAAAAGAGGTGCTGTGGTGGTAGACTCAGTAGAAAAGAGATTTACTCACTTACAACTAAGAGTAATCTTGAAAATACTCAGAACTTAAAGTATCCACTTCCATCTATTCAACTCTAAGTAAGAGAGAAGCAGGACCAAACAGAAAATAAGTTGTTATTTATTTGAGCATAAGTATCATAACCTCACAGTGTAAATTTGCACAAAACAATGGGAGCTCGCAGATACTTCTCTAATATCCCACGTGACCTGATAGAATTTTATAGGACTTTTCCTAAAGAATTCGTTTGCTCTCTCCAGTTCCCTGTGTTTTGTTTAAACATGCTATTCCAAATTACTTGTCTTGAAACACACAGGTCCTCTTTTCAGTGGCCTTAGAAATATTGCTTCAGTGCCAGAGTGTGTTGTAATTTCTCACCTGATTTAACATAAGCAAAACATATCCCAGGCAACCAGAGAGGTGCATTAAGACCATTAAAATATATGCATATGCAGTCACTTGTAAGTACTTAATACAAGAGTGACATAAGTATTAGTAATTAAAGGTATGTAACCCAGATTAGTATGAAGACAGGCACTTTGGTGTCATCTCAGGCCCAGTCGATTCCATACAAAGCAGAACAGCTCAAGCAGGAAAGAGTGAGAATTTCCTCTGTAGATATCCTCATGGTCGGGGGTGACAACAGGGGTCATCAGAGACAGAAGCAGAGTTCACATCCTATTAAAAAGAGAAAGGCTCCATAAGGAGCAACTGGGTAGGACAAGGGTCTATAACTTGGTGTGAGTTACAAGCAAGAGCTGCCTCAGGCACTTAATTCCAAAAGAGGCTGAGACTTGTGCAACGCCAACAGAGTGGAGCCTCATTTTATTTAAAAGGTGAATCTTAAGACATGGCCCTGAGTTCTGCATTTCCAACTGGTCCAGATTAGGTCATGCTTTGGTTAACATGATGTATATTGGAGATCCAATGCTTTAGGCTCCTGTGTCTCCCATGCAATGTTACTAAATCCCCAGCTCACTGCTGCAAACAAGGCCAGGCAGCCGTGTGCTGCTGTCTGCTCTCTGAGTTAGCTCAGAGATTGTCAATTTTTCAAACAGCATCAATTTCCAGATATTTTATTTCAGTGCAACCTGAAAATTTAAATTACTATAATTTTTTAAAATAAAAATTACTCTGTCCTCTCTTTTACCTCCCCTTTTCATTCCTGGATTCCTCTTTAAGAATTACAGTAACAGGCAAATAAATTACTTCAGTTACAGATCTGTCATTCAACCTTAACTTCTTTAGGAAATCTAAGTGTTCCACTTAGTATAAGGTAATGTAGGAAATGGAATATAATGACCATTAGAAATAGGATAAGAATGTGAGTAGAGGATCACCTGCTTACAATTATCTTGGATCAGATAAGTGCACATCAGAGACTCAACTGTATTGGATGTAAGAGGAAGAGATAAACTGGCTCTTTCCACCTGCAAAAGACCAAAAGAAACAGCTCAAGCACCAAGCAGCCAGCAAACACAAATTTTCACATTGCTTACACTGAGGTGAGTTAGTATGATCATCTCCTACAGATTAAAATGTAGCAAAGCCCATAAAAGCTTACTCCTGTGTCCTGGCTGCATCCCTCAGTCTGTTTTCCCCTTGCCTGATCCCTTCCCATGGAATCAGAACCATAGAATGATTTGGGTTGGAAGGGGCCTTAAAGATCATCTAGTTCCACCCCTGCCATAGGCAGGGACACCTTCCACTAGAGCAGGTTGTTCAAAGCCCCATCCAACCTGGCCTTGAACACTTCCAGGCATCCACAGCTTCTCTGGGAGAACTGTGCCAGTGCCTCACCACCCTTGTAATGAAGAATTTGTTCCCAATATCCAATTTAAACATACCCTCTTTCAATTGAAAGCCATTCCCCCTTGTCCTATCACAAGCCCTTGTAAAAAGCCCCTCTCCAACTTTCTGGTAAGCCCCCTTTAAGTAACTGGAACATGCTATAAAGTCTCTGTGAAGCCTTCTCCAAGCTGAACAACCCCAATTCTCTCAGCCTGTCTTCACAGGAGAGGTGTTCCAGCCCTTCGAGCATCTTCATGACCCTCCTCTGGATGTGCTCCAACACTCACGTCCTTATGTTGGGGCCCCAGAGTTCCGTATCCAGCAGCCGGTCTTGGAGAGCTGGGGAGGATTTCCACTCCGCTGGGGAAATTCCCTCCCAATGTTTCTTCCTTGGTGACTCTATCTTTTTTAATATTTTTTTTCCCATTCCATATGCACATCACCACCACTCTCCTCCATGCCCTACCCCTGCAGCACCCCAGCTCCCTGTGGCGCTGCCCCTTTATTTACGGTCGCCGTGCACAAGAAGGCGGCTCAGCTGCAGCGCCGTTCCCGGCCCCTGTGAACATTGCCCTCCCGGGCGCAGCTTCCCGTCCCGGCCAGCCGGGACCGCTCCTCAGCCATTCCCTGCAGGTCGAGCACGCTTCCCCGCTCCAGCCGGACGGTGTGTATGCGGGGAATAACGCGCGGGGGGACAGGCGCGGGGGGCGCTCCCGGGGGCGCGGCTGTTCCCAGCCTTTTCCCCGGCGCCGCCCGATTTCCCGTGCGGGGCTGCTCCGCTCCGCCCCGGGCGCCGGCGGGAGGTGAGCCGGGACACCGGGATACGGGTGGGAGCCGGGGGTCTGAGCAGCAGCCTTATACGGCTCCTTCACAGCCCACGCCAGCCCAAGGGTCGGTCGTCACTCTCGCTTTCCCCCCTCTGCCTTTCCCTTTTCAGTCGCCAGGAAATAAGGGTATCCACCCGTAGGAGAATGTTTTGGCACCAGGGTTGCACTTCTGCATTTTTCAAAGCAGTATGTAATTTAGCATTCATTCACTTTCCGGCCCTCCCCGAGGCAGACAAGGATTATTACCCTCATTTTATGGGGAAAAAATAGGTATGTGGGGTATAAAGTCCCTAAGAGGCACAAAGGCATTAGAGGTGGGACTTGATGAGACATGCCTGCATCTGGCCTTGGAAGACTCCACCTTGCAGGACGTCAGCAGTTCCCACCTTGCACTTCAGTACTTCGAGTACTCAAGCATGAAACGTTTTGCTTTTGCAGACACCCAGCAGTGCCCAAGTCTGGCAGGGCTGACCAGCCAACATCTGATACAGCTACGTGGTACAGGTGTTGTGATGTAGGCATGCTTCTAGCTCAGAGCCAGCCCAAAGCACAGTAGTGTTTTAAAATGGAGTGGTGAACTGCACATCTTTGATTCCGTGGCTTATGGCTGGGAGCATTCACCCAAGCTGTGGGAGAGTTCAGCCCTTTCCGTCCTTTGCCTCAGGGTGAATGGGACATATGTCTTCATCCTAATTGGGAACAGGCTAATTTTGGCCTCCTCCAGCTTCCTTGTAAAGCTGTGTCATTGTGCGAGAAGCTGATTGAGCTGGTAAGAGGCAGCAACTGGAGGGGAGGACAAGAAGGGCTCCAAGGTGTTCTCTAAGGATTGGTTTCTGGGTTGAACATGTGCATAGTCAGAACATGGAAGCTGCCCAGAGCAGATCTCCCTTCCCTCCCTTGACCCCATACAAAGCATCCCCTAACCCTTCAGTAGGCTGAAGCGTGTCTTTGATTTAGCAACTCTTGAACATTATTCACTCAGTTGGAAGAGCTGTAACAGAAAAGGAGAGTGCCTCCAGTCCAGAATAACCAATGCTTCCACAGTGAATGGGGGAGTGTGAGATAAAATGGTTTGGTGTTGCATTGTGCAGAGAACAGAACTGAGAGTAGCTGTTTTACTTGATAGATTAATGTGCTAAATGAAGACATAGCTAGCTTTCCCTCTGGAAAAAGCTGGGTAGGGACAGAATTTAAAATATAACCTGCTTGGGGATTTCTGTTTCGGCAGTCCCTAGGTGTCAGATCTGGAATATATATGCAGGTGAGCCCTAGCGTGCTACTACCGTGCTGTGAGTCAACGGAACAACCCACTCACCAACAGCTTCCCTCAGGAATGGTTTCAGAAAGGCTACCAGCTACTTTTCTGTCTTCTTCACAGGTCTTCATTGCATCGTAGGTTCTACAGTACAGGATTATGTCAGCCATACTAGTGAGTGAAATTTTCACATTCTTCTCCTCCACCAACTAACTCAAATTTATTCAGATCTAAAGCCTATTTCAAAGAAATTCAGAAACTATCCTTTCAACACCTCCATTCCAGGAAAGAGCAGAGCAGGTTTCTAATTTCACTTCAATGTTTGGCAGATTTTCTCTCTCTTTGTATTATATTTATGGTCTTTTCATCACTGGACATTTGCAGCTGTTATCTTTTGATTGCTTTATTAAAATGTATGTGTAAAAAAACCTTGCAAAAGCAACCATCTCTTTGTTATCATTTGTTCCATTTGGCTCCACATATTCAGGCACCTGTCTCCATATTTTTTTAATAGTTCTTTATTAAATAATGTTTCTAGATTGGGTCCCAGGAGTGCAGGAGGGGTGACCGTGCCATTCCCCCTCTGGTTAGCCAGTTAGTCACCTTTGCTGACTTCAGGCTACCAACCCATTACCAGTTTTATGCATGACCACTATTTCACAGGCATGACAGTGCTGATGAGCTTTATGAAAAGGTTACTTTTGCAGGTAAGGCTGTACAGAGCTCTGCTTGTGACCCCAGGAGTTACCGTCTGAATGCTGCTTCTCTGCTTCCTGCTGCTTCCTCAAGAATTTCTGTCTCATCTGTGAAAGCTGGCCTCCTCTAAGTTACCAATTTGACTGTCTTTCTTGAGACTCCTCTCCTATTATCAATTTGATCTCTTCCAGGTGAGAGCTTAAATCCTGTCTGCTTCTAATTATCCTGTAAGCACAAAAAAAGGACATTGTGCTCCTAAGCTAAATCCACTGTGTGAAAAACACAGTCCAAAATGATAGCTAAGAGGGAAGGGGAGCTAATAAGAAGGAAACATTTCTTCCCTGGAGTGACTTCTAGTCTAGACCAGGCAGTTCTCACGTGACATTTTTCAAAGAAAAAAGGAAAACATGGACTCGGGATGTATCTGAGTGGTGACTGTGACTGCTAGGTTGTTTGTGCAGCTTTGAATGAGCGTCTCTACTGGGAAACAACAGTAGCAACAACTTGAAAAAAAACCCATCAGCCCCCTGAATCTTCACTGTCCTTGCTGAAGCCCTATTTCCTTAGGAAATAAGAAGTTTGTAGGAAACCTTCTTGGTCCTGTTCTGAAGCCCTCTGCCTTCATCATCCCCTCTGAGACACAGAGGTGGGGGAAGCTGGGCTGCCTGGGGCTGGCAGATGGACCAGTGCCCAGCACTGGGGTGCTTCACTGGAACAACCAGCCCAGCTGGTTGCTCAGGCAGGGAAAGGAGCAGCCTGGCTCTAATCAGCAGGGAGACACTTAAAAATGTGCTAGGGGCTAAAAATGACTGAACTGGGGCCAGGACCTGGGGTCTGGGGCTACAGCACCCTCCCTCTGCCTATCCAATTTACTCCTGTCCTCTGGAGAAATAGCCTAGAGCGTGTTTTTTTTAAAGTTTATTTTCTTATCCTTCTGGGGACTGTTTTCTTTTAAAGAACTCTTACCCTATAATTAAGGAATCACATCTGTCTTTGTGTGTTTGCATCTCATCATATAATCTGATGGGATATCAAAACAAATAAATACAAACAGGAACTACATCATTACACCCAAACCAGTGGCTGAATTTTATGGTCCTTCTGCTCTGTCAGGTCATTAAATGCCTTATTGCCTTATGTTTTTTTCCATCAGTGACAGGAACTGCCTCAGTACTCACTTGCCTTATAAGATGGTTCCTGATTTTAAGTTGGAAAATGCTATATTACAGTTAAGAATCCTAGCAACTTAAGGGAGATGCCAAGGGGGTGGGGGCATATTCATTAATCATATGATGAATGAAATAGTTTCTTTTTTAGGTTGTAATTGGCTAGAGGGGCCCCATGATGAAAAGTATGTTTACACTGCTCAACTTTTTATGAGCACAAATGCATATATTATGATGGCTTAGAGCCTGGGCAAAAGCTCAGATCTTTACTTTTCTTTCAGTAAGTAGATTTGATCTAATCAGATAACAGCAGCAATACAAATTTTCACAATAGCAGTTGGCCTTTATCTGACCGGTCTAAGAACAAAGGTTTACTGTTTGCAGTATATCTTTCAAGATCTTTTTTACGGCCTAGATAAATATTACAAACTCCTTGTCAGTAAGGCTTTCTGTTAGATTAAAAGAAAAAGGATGCTCTTTGAGGTCTTTGGGGTTTTTTTCTAGAAATTTTACCAAGTGCCAAATACAAATAGTTCTTCACAGCCAGTGTTTATCACAAGGCTCTGGGAAAGATGCCCATAGTTTTTGCCATGACTGAAGAAAATATGAGTGATATTAGGGCATTAGACAAGGATATTTTGTTCTGCACTTGATAGAAGAAGTAGGAATGATTCTCATTTCCTTACAGAATTTTGACATGTGAATATATAGAGAAAGCTGCACAAGGGAGACTCTATTCATTTGGATGGCAGGAAGGGACCTAAGATCTGAAGAATGAGATTGAGACACATTTTTCTATTCAGGTGAATTCCAGTGGATTTTAGGCAGCCAAGTCCCCAAAATGTGATCCCAAAGGCCCTTCCTTCCTTCATAAATCCACAAGGCACCCCCACATCTGCGGTGGCTCCCAGTGCGTGTAAGCCATTGCACGGGAGCACCCCGGGGTGAGGAGCCTTGCACAGCAATTGCAGGTGTTGGGGAGGTCCATACAAAGAACATGACCCCTGGCAGACTTCCTCGGAGGAGCCTGCATGGTGCACCTCTAGCAGAGCTGCAGCTTTGAGTCTAGTGCAGGGCACATGAGCCATGAACATTTTCTTTCAACCTTTGGCCAAGGAAAAGAAAGGTCCCTGATGCTATGGCCCAATTAGACCATTAAAGGAAGTGGAAGACCTGAGTGCTTAGCCTGCCTCAGTCTGAGAAGCTTCAGTCTGGTTCTCACTCAAGGAAACTGTTCTAACCATAAGGCTGTAAGCACGTAAGTGTGTCAGGTAACAGTACCTGACATCTGTCCTGCAGAAATGTGGCTGTGCACACAAGAATGCAAGAGCTGTGAGGATTTTCAACAATGCCAAGTGTAGGGTACTGCACCTGGGGAGGAATAACCCCAAGTACCAGTACAGGTTGGGTGCTGACCTACTACAGAGCAGCTCTGCTGAGAAAGACCTGGGAATATTGGTGGATGAGAAGTTGACCATGAGCTGGCAGTGAGCTCTTCCTGCCAGGAGGATCAGTGGTATCCTGGGATGCATTGGGAAGAGTATGGCCAGCAGGTTGTGGGAGGTGACTCTGCCCCTCTACTTGGCCCTAATGAGGCCACATTTGGAGTGCTGTGTCCAATTCGGGGCTCCTCAGCACAAGAAAGACAAGAATCTACTGGACAGGGTCCAGCAGAGGACAACAAAGATGATGAGGGATCTGGAGCATCTCTTATGAGGAGAGACTGTGGGAGCTGGGCCTGTTCAGTTTTCCTTCAGAGAAGAGAAGACTGAAAGGGGAATCATTAATGCATACAAATATCTCACAGGCCGGTGCCAAGAGGATGGTGCCAGACTCTTTCCAGTGGTGCCCAGCGACAGAACAAGGAGCAGTGGCCATAAACTGAAACTTCATCATGAGAAAGAACTTCTTTGCATTGAGTGTGCCAGAGCACTGGAACAGACTGCCCAGAGAGGTCATGGAGTCTGGAGACATTCAAAACCAACCTGGATGAATTCTTGTGTAACCTGCTCTAGGTGACCCTGCCTTGGCAGGGGCCTTGGGCTAGATCAGTTGAACAAGATGATCTCCAGAGGTCCCTTCCAACCCTAACAATTCTGTGATTCTGTGATTTTTTTGCTGAGCAGGGCTTGGAAGATAAACTTCTTGAATTATTTTGGAATAGAATATTGCTTGCTTAATTATGGTTGCTTAATCCAAAGCACTAGTTTAGCTAAAATCTATAACCAGACTAATAATAATAATAATAATGGCCAGTCTTCGCGAGCGAAGATTTGGGAAAGGTCATTGACCTTTCGAGCC
The DNA here is from genome assembly GCF_001604755.1 of Lepidothrix coronata. Classification (NCBI taxonomy): domain Eukaryota; kingdom Metazoa; phylum Chordata; class Aves; order Passeriformes; family Pipridae; genus Lepidothrix; species Lepidothrix coronata. The sequence continues at coordinate 2,778,569 of NW_016690218.1, forward strand.
TGCGCAGTGGATTTTTTAGGTGAGACACAGCTTGCGCTGAACTGAGCCCACCCTTTAATCCTGAGGTTCATCTGCCGGGGCCGAGCACGCTTGGACAGTGGCAGTGAGGTCTCAGAACATAGGTTTGTTTAGAGTGACCTTCTCTTAGATGGATTGCCACACAGGGCTAACGAGCTCCATCTGCCCAGGGGGCTGGGAATCGAACCCGGGTCGCAGTGGTGAGAGTCCTGCACCCTAACCACTAGACCACCAGAGGCCCCAAAGTAAGTGACAAAAAATCTCATCCCTATCTCAACTCTAAGTTAGTATTTCAAA
>NW_016690218.1:2778893-2824377 GCF_001604755.1 Lepidothrix coronata
ATCCAAAGCACTAGTTTAGCTAAAATCTATAACCAGACTTCAGCTTTAGAGTCCAGTGTTGAGTACAGAATTAGCAGTGGATGTTACTGTCCTCTAATTCCCTTTGTCAGTACATGCCCCTGGCATAATGTTGCATCCAATCAGTATTCCTCTTGTTTTGCCCAACTGGAGTATTATAGTCAACTCCTCAGTTTTCTTTCAGCATTTACTTCCACTTTGAGCTACCACTTCCCACAGTCACAGCCTCTAGCCCCAATGGCTTTAAGCCATTCTCAGAAAAATTGAAAGCCATAGGTAAGCAGCCCAACTGTTCTAGATACTTTGGAGGAAGTCTCAGCCCTGTAACATATAAACAACAGAGGCTGGTTTCCATTGTTTGCATTGCTTCTTAGTCTCTTTTTTTTATTTATGGTTTGGATTTGCTTTTTTGGTTGGTTTGTTGTTGTTGTTCAAGTCTGCTTCAGTCTGATTGGGTGTTTCCACAGAAGGGTCAGTGCAACGCAAACAAGATCAGAGCTGCCCTAGCCAGGGATAGGGCAGATAATCATGCATGGGCTGTGTTAGGTTTGTGCATGCTTTCTAATCTTCATTCTGAGGCTTTGCTTGGGGTTACTTTTCTGACTGGGCAGCTAGCACAACAAAATTCCCCTGAAAGATAACTGAAGTCTTACCTTTAAATCCAGACTAAGACACACTGTGGAAAGCAGGCAGATGCAGTAGATCATACCAGTGTAGGAGTTCAACCTCATTTATATCCTGGTGCACTTGGTCTGTGTCTAAGCCAAAGGATAGTGAAAAGGGAAAGACACTGAGGAAAAGAAGATGGAGTAAGGTAAACTGGGCTTGAAAGGGGGAGTACTTAACCTGAAACTAAGCAAAAATGCCCTCACTTACCCAAATGTTCTGTGCTGGGTTTGTATAGGTTTTGGTAGAAGTGGGGACTACAGGAACGCCTCTGTGAGAAGCTGCCAGAAGCTTCTCCAGTGTCCTGCAGAGCCAATGCCAGCTGGCTGTGAAATGGACTCACTGCTGACCAAGGCCAAGGCCATCAGCGACAGTGGCAGAGCCTCTGGGATAACATTTAAGAAGGGGGGAGGAGATAACTGTGCAATGACAACTACAGCTGGAGAGAGGAGTAAGAATGTGTGAGAGAAAGAACTCTGCAGACACCAAAGTCAGTGAAGAAGGAGGGGGAGGGGGTGCTCCAGCTGCTGGAGCAGATTCCCCTGCAGCCTGTGGTGAAGACCATGGTGAGGCAGCTGTGCCCCTGGAGCCCATGGAGAGCCACAGTGGAGCAGATATCCACCTACAGCTCCTTGAGGACCCATTCTGGGCAGAGGAGGAGGTAGAGAGTTTGGGAGTAAAGTTAAGCTCAGGAAGAATGGAGGGGTGGGGGAAGGTGTTTTACGATTTGGTAGTTATTTCTCATTAGCCTACTCTGATTTGACTGGTAATAAATTAAAATAATTTCCCCAAGTCAAGTCTATTTTGCCCATGACAGTAATCAGAGTGATCTCTCCTTGCCCTTACCTAGGCCCACGAGTCTTTCATTGTATTTTCTCTCCCCTGTCCAGCTGAGGAGGGGAGTGATAGAACAGCTTTGGTGAGCACCTGGCATCCAGCCAGGGTCAACCCACCACAGGTTCCAAACTCCTCCTGATCTTTGTTTCCCTTTCCCAGTAGCTTTTTCATGCCTATGTGTTTTGTACCTGCAGCTGATTTCTTTATTGATACTGTTTCTGAGTGCTGCACTTGGCCAGTTTCTGGCAGAAAGATCTGGGGGTAATTAAATAGGAAGAATGGTTTAGATTAAATGAATGGAAAACAGTCTCTGTTCAGTTAGCTGGGCTCTGGACATATACATAAAGAAGTTGGCTTAAATACACTTTTCAAAACAGTCAAAAGAAAAGTTGTAAACTGATGATGAAAGCAGCGTGCATATCAAATTAGAAGTTAAATCTGTAATTTTATACACACACATCTCACTTTAGAAAAAATAATAAGGGACAATTAAGACAGTATTTGCCACTTTAGTGTCTAATGTTTTGGGGTACAGAGGGAGAAAAGAGGACTGTCTTCCATGCATTAGTTTTACAGGCAAGAAATATACCCTGAAGTTGTTGAATCCTATCTTTCCCTTTTCTCTGGGGAGCTTTTGTGCTGCCTGTGACAACTAAGTGGTGTTTCACAGAAAGGCATCAGGGTAACAGCAGCACTCACACAGGCTCCAAGAGAGCTCTTGCATCTTGCTGTCCAAACAGAAAGACCCTTAGCTATGAAGTTAAAGGGAATAAAAGCCTTCCAACTTGGCAGTAGGATTAATCCCTTAATCCTTAATCCTAAAGCAGACTTGTGGCAATTAAAGATGAGATTCTCACACACTCATCAAAAGATGCTGCTACCTTTATTGTGTATATACTCCACTCTTCTCTGATTCAGTGACCTACAGAAAATGACCTGGACATTTTCATGAAAATTAGCATTAGTAAAAAATGTACTCTTTTTTTCTCCTTTTTGGTGCAGATATGAAGATTTTACCAGCTTTACACCTGTCTTTACCTTTTTATCCACTGACCACATCCTAAACACCAAAATGGCTGGTATCCTTGGTCATAGGACTTCATCTTTTTGGAATTATTTCAAGTAGTCTGTGCATGTGGTGGGCACACAATTCCTCTGGCTGACTGAGCTGTCATCTACGAAGAATCTCCTTAGAAGGATATCATGGTCACTGCAGTAGGTTATTAAAAATATTTTTAAACTCTTTCAATCTTATTGGTGATTATTTTACACTGGTCTTCCCTAGAGTCCACCCAGATAGCCAGCACTTCTGCTGCTTTTTTCCCTAAAACCTATGGCTGACAACTGAGAACACTTAGGCCTGCTGCTCATTTTCATAAGCACACATAGTTCATACCTGTTCCCTCCCACTGGTGTGTGCTGGTTCTCGTTTAAACTAGGGTTATGTGACAGTAGCACAGGAGGCTGCTGCTGCACAAAACCACTTTTAAGACTGAAGTTTTCCTTTCAGGTCACTCTTTTTAAAAGCAAGCCTCAGGCCTCAGCAAGGACAGAAGCAGGGTATGTAACCCATTCTTTATTTATGTGGAATCCAGTGTATTTTTATTGGGGGTGTGGAAAGGGGAATGGCAAGTGCTTTCTAACTCTCCATGGGAGAGTTGTTACTGTGGCATGAGTAACAAAAAGAGACAGCCTTAGTCCTCCTTTTCAGCTTTACTTCAAGCCTTGCTTACTGACAGTCTCTCTGGGTGTCCTAAGGCATACACAGCTGTGCTGAGATAAACAGGCACAGCTACAACATCCACTCTCAGGTACTGCCAGTTCCCATCCTTTTCTACTGTGCTAGTGAAAGTTTCTAGGTGATTTAAAACCAGGTTAACAAAAGTTTTACAAAAAGTAAGTACAATAGTGAAAGTTCCAGATGACTCAAAGCATCTGCATCTGCCTTCCCTGATCCAGATGCACAGGAGGCTGAGACCAGAGCTAGAGTATGTGCATTCTGTATGCACTCACTTATGCCTTTAGATCTAGGTAGAATATTCACCCTGCATTGTAGAAGTTCTTTCCATTGCTCAGAAACGTGGCCTGCTTAGGTCTTCCCATCCCAAAAGCATTTGCTGCATTTTTCATCCCACTCCTATTGGGCCCTGATTCTCTAAACTTCATTGCTCCAGTTTTCAATAATGAAAATTTTCAATAATTGACAGGACAAGAGGATAGAGTCTCAAGCTCCATGAGGGAAGATTAAGGTTGGACATCAGGAAAAACGTTTTCAAAGGGTGTTTAAACATTGGAACAGGCAGCCCAGGTAGGTAGTGGAGTCACCATCCCTGGAGGTGTTCAAGAAATGACTGGATGTTGCACTTAGTGCTATGGTTTAATTGGCGTGGTGGTGTTTGGTCATAGGTGGGACTCGGTGACCTTGGTGCTCTTTTCCAACCTTAAAGATTCTGAGATTCTATGAATGAAGCATTTAGACATCCCTTCATCTCCATGTCCATGCACAGACATGTAATTGAATGGGAGGATCCTCGTTTTGTGGGAAGAATATTCTTCCCAAGACATTTTAAAGGCTAACATACAGTGGTGAAGGGTTGCATAAAATGCTACATTATGAGATTCTGTTAAAATACAAATCTTTGTTGTCCTCATGAGAGCAGTAAGAGGCATTACTTACTGCCAGCATCGCCCTCCTGCTCATGGAGGGACAAGATTTGGGAAAGGAGGTAGTAACTTATGTGGAAAAAATTGAGGGAGCAAAGTTTACAAGTGAAATCTTCCTTGTCAGTAAACCAGAGCAGAGGTGGAGTGTAACAACTGTTAAAAGATTGTTAGGTATTTGTTTAACTTACAAGAATGTGAAAAAGCAAGTAAGTATAAAGGGAAAGGCGGCAAAAAAATCTTTCACCATTTTCTTATATTCTAATAAAGAAAATAAAATAACATTTTAAAATTTTAAAACAACAACATTTCCTAATTGTTCCATTCTAAGCATTTTGATCTTTTTCTAGCTGTCTATTGTATGTGTCCATCAAATATTGACTTCCAAAGTATTTTCTGTCTGCCACTGCTTTTGATAATGCAGTGATTTTGCCCAAACTTTAAAAACTAGCCATAGCATCTGTGCAAATACAAGGAATGAAAATGTAAAAGTCTGAAAGATAAATGTAATTTAAAACTATTTGTGCTAAACATCTTATATTACAATGTCAGCAAGAACCAATGTCATAGTTGTCAAATACTAAAAGGGAAACTTGGTGCTTTGTTTTCATGGTTCTAGGAAAGAAAAATGTAAAAATGTAAACAAGATCTTGAATCACCTGTTATATGTTTGGGTCTTTCTTAATAACCTACAACATTCTGTAGTAACAACAACAAACGTTACATAGTTTACTGTTTATAATGTCCCCTTTAAAAGTGTATGCTAGGTCAAAAAAGAGGGTAGTAAATACAATTATATTCTAGTACTTGGAATTATTCCCCATAGAAGAAGTTAAAATCTCCTAAGTGTTTTTTTAAAGTACAGTACAAAACCAACCACCTTAGGGCTAATAATTTGCTCTGTTCTTTACTATGCTCAATAAAACAGAATTTTGATACTCACTACCTACACTTTGTTTTTCTTTGCATCACATTTGCTTTTCTTTACAGCACATCTTAAATTCCTTTGTGAGACAAAATGCTAATGAAATTTGAATGCCAGGACTTCAGAATTCAACACTCTTATCCTATATTCATAATCTCTTTTACCTCAAGAATCAGATCTTGTCCTAAGCACACAAGAATGTCCTAAAAATTTAAAGATTAGTATTTTAAGTTGCAAGGTATTTATGTTTCCCATTTGGTGTTTGAGCCTCTAGGGTGAAAATTTGCAGACTCACTCTAGTAGCCACAGCTGTTACAAGTTAGAGTTTTAATATAATCAAATGACTTTGAGATGTTTGGTAGAGTGAGATTGGACTGTGCTGTAATATCCTTGTATTGCCTATGTAGCAGATAGTCTCTAAAAACTGGCTTTCTCTTTCCTTTGGTATTTGCAATGGGAATGTCATAGTGGTTTCTACTGACATTTCCCAGAAATCCCTTTGTATGACAGCAAAAAGCATAAGATGATTTTAGTTTAATAGTACAATATTCTGCATAGAGGCTTGTACCTGTGCTTTAAAGAAGCAGTGTGCTCAAATCAGAACAATAATTGTTCAAAGCCCCACTTTTTTCCTCTCTGAAGTAGATTTACTTTGCAGACTATAGATGGCCACTGGGGGTTTGGCTCCCCAAGAGTTTACACTTAGAAATTTTTAAGCAGATTGTGCTGGAGGACACAAAAATTCTTCCATTGGGTTATCATTTCATTTCAATAAATTCTTGTCTAAAAGCAGAAGCAGATGGTTGCAATCTTAGTTAGAAGGGATTTTTTTAAAAACTACTGCACGCAAGCAATCACTTTAGGGCTAATAATTTGCTCTGTTCTTTACCATGCTCAGTAAAAAAGATCTTCCTTGCTTTGAAGAGGTTTTTGTCTTGGATAAAAAGGGAGACAGGCAGACAGATGGCATAATGCAAGGAAAATACAGAGTGGGAATATATTAATAAATGGATTCATCAGCAAGCTGCATAAATTACGTTATCCACCTTTTTGTATAACTTAGGAACTTAAAGTTCAGGAAATACAGTTTTTCATGAAACATGAAATCTCACAGGACAGTTTCAGGCTACTGTGTCTTTTCTGTTCCTTCAGCGTAAGCCTTGTTCCTGCCTATACTTTCAAAACTATCTCACAACCATTTCAAGAAAAATTTCACATTGTCAGCGTAGTCTGAGGCTCCAGGAGCCTCAAAAGAGATCCTCCTCTTTAAAATTCGAGGCTGTTAGGTAGTTCTGTATGACAGCAATCTAAATTCCAAATAGGTAATAGCCCTCGTAAGGAGAGTGCTCAGGGAAAGAGCAGCGTTGCCCTGCTCTGTTGAGATGACTGGATGATTGCACTTTACTTGGGTATTCCAAACTGTTTAAAACCTGTTTGGATAACTGATAAAGGAATTAAGCTAATACACCACCATTACCTGTTCCATGGCACAAATTAAATAGTTAGGCCGAGATTTCAGCACCTACCTAGTGGGGTTATGGTGCCACCCTTAAGGTACATAAAGAAGAGTTACTTTTTAGGTCATAGGAGTTGCTCGCATCTCTTTGGGACCCATGTTCTGAGCAGACAGCCTATCAGATAGTACCTGTTAGACTTCAGAGAAAGGATAGATTCCCAAACCACTAGTAACTTTTAGTGTGACATTAGTCCTCTCTTCCACAACTGTTAAAAATGGGCTCTACAACTCACTGCATAGATAGCCAACTGCAGAATTAATGCTCTCTGTTTTCACTTTGTTTCACCTAGGTTCATGATGTTGTGTCATCAGCTAGTGCTTGTCTTTGGACTCTCACTAGCTAGTGGGGTGTGTGCATCTAGAAGCTGCTACTCAGAAGCCCAAGTCTCCATATATTTTTCCTGCAACCTCACAGATATTCCACTTGTGCCGAAGGATACGGTGAAGCTTTTCCTAACTTCCAACTATATCATACGGCTGACCGAAACTTCGTTTCCACTGCTGGAGCACTTGTGGTTGTTGGAATTTGGAACGCAGTTGGTCTATCCTGTTACCATAGGGAAAGGAGCTTTCAGGAACCTGCCAAACCTTCGTATCTTAGATTTGGGATACAATAGGATTCTTCAACCAGATCTTGATGCTTTTGTGGGTTTGCCAAGTCTGACTGTACTCCGTCTGTTTGGGAACTACCTTGGAAATTCCATCCTTGAGGAACGTTACTTTCAAGATTTGAGATCATTAGAAGAATTGGATCTTTCAGGGAACAAAATCACCAGACTTCAGCCTCATCCATTATTTTATAATCTAACAGCCCTGAAAACTGTGAACCTGAAATCCAACTACATATCTGACCTGTGTCAGAGCAATCTTACCAGCTTCCGAGGAAAACATTTTCTATTGTTCAGCCTCAGTTCTAATTTTTTGTACAAGGCAGAAAGTGTAGACTGGGCCAAATGCCCAAATCCTTTCAAAAATATTACATTTAACTCACTAGACCTTAGCAAAAATGGCTGGAGCACTGAGAGAGTCCAATATTTCTGTACAGCCATTAAAGGGACTCAAATCAGGTCTTTAATATTTAGCACTCATATAATGGGTTCGGGATTTGGCTTTCAAAACTTAAAAAATCCAGATAATTATACTTTTGCAGGACTAGAAAGAAGTGATCTCAGTTCCCTTGATATTTCAGGGGGTTACATTTTCTCTCTCAACCCTTTAGTCTTTCAAAGCCTTGGTAAACTGGAAGTGCTGAACCTTTTCAAAAACAAGATAAATCAAATTGAAAGACAAGCATTTTTTGGCTTGGGCAACCTAAAAATCCTCAATCTCTCAAGTAATCTTTTAGGTGAGTTGTATGATCATACTTTTGAGGGTCTACGCAGTGTAGCATATATTGATTTACAGCAGAATCATATCGGGATGATTGGTGAAAAATCATTCCATCACTTAGTAAGTCTGAAAATAATTGATCTCCGAGACAATGCCATTAAAAAGCTCCCTTCCTTTCCACGTCTGACATATGCCTCTTTAGGTGACAATAAGCTAATGACTGTAGCTTACACAAGAATAGATACAGCATACCTAGATTTAGAAAGAAATTGGTTGGCAAATGTAGGTGACCTGTATATTCTTTTCCAAGTTCCAGATCTGCAATATATCTTCTTAAAACAGAATCGGTTCTCTTACTGTGTGAAAAGTGATAATGCTATACAAAATAGTCAGTTAACCTATATGGATCTGGGTGAAAATATGTTACAGCTTGTGTGGGAGAGAGACTTGTGTTTGGATGTGTTTGGGGCACTGTCCAAACTCGAGGTTCTCCATCTGAATAACAACTACCTCAGTGCTCTTCCACAGGACATTTTTAGAGGTCTAACATCTCTAAAAACCCTTAATCTGGCTTCCAATCTGCTGTCTCATCTTTCTCCTGGGCTTTTTCCGGAGAGCCTAATGTACCTCAACTTATCTGGAAACCAGCTGCTTTCCCCTGAGCCTGAAGTCTTTATGACTTTGAATATTCTGGATATAACACATAATAAGTATGTCTGTGATTGCTCTTTAAAGAGCCTACTAGTGTGGCTAAATGAAACCAATGTAACCCTAGCTGGCTCCGAATCTGACAGGTATTGTGCCTACCCACCTGAATTTGCAGGGGTACCACTGTCATATCTGGAATATGATGGCTGTGATGAAGATGAACTCCAGGAGGCACTCAGGTTCTCACTATTCATCTTCTTCTCTGTCACCTTTCTCATGTTTCTGGTGTCAGCCATCATTTTTACTCGCTGTCGGGGGATTTGTTTTATCTGGTATAAAACTGTCACCAAAAAAATAATAGCCACCCATCCACAAGTAACAAATAAATGTGAATACAGATATGATGCGTATCTGTGCTACAGCAAAAATGACTTTGAATGGGTCCAGAATGCTTTGCTAAAGCACCTGGATTCACAGTATTTGGATAAAAACAGATTTACCTTGTGTTTTGAGGAAAGAGACTTCTTGCCTGGGGAAGAACATATCAATAATATTCGTGATGCCATTTGGAACAGCAGGAAAACAATTTGTATTGTGACCAGGCAGTTTCTCAAAGATGGGTGGTGTGTGGAAGCCTTCAATTTTGCCCAGAGCAGGTACTTCTCTGATCTGAAAGATGTCCTCATAATGGTAGTGGTTGGGTCACTTTCTCAATATCAACTGATGAAACACAAACCAATTCGAAACTTCTTACAAAGGAGTCGGTATTTGCGGTGGCCTGAAGATTATCAAGATGTAGACTGGTTTTTAAATAACCTTTCATCCCAAATTCTGAAGGAGAAAAAGGTACAAAGGAAAGCCAATGGTATTGAGCTGCAGACTGTAGCAACCATCTCACACTGAGAGTGTGTGAGTTCCTGGCGAATATCCCATTTCCAGTTGTGCCATGGCAGGAGTAGACAGAAGTTTGGTTCATCTTTCCTTGAAAAGACAGGCAGAATGATAACTGATTCAGTATAAATCCTACAAAACATAGAGACAGCTTGAAAGCACCGAGCAAATAGATGAAAGTACTATTATTTTATGGACTATGACACATATTTTCAGAAGAATTAAATGAATCACAGATACTCCACATTTTGGATGTTCATCTTTAGACAATTCAGTTCTGATTTTCAGAGTACTACCTACTTCACAGATCTGTTTCAGTTAGAGAAGGATGGTCATGATTGTTTTTTTTAAAAAGAGCTCATGGAGTGACCAAATATGCTTTCAGGCACTGCCTGACCATCAGTTCACGGACTATTTCTGTGCTTTCTGAACCTGGAACTTCTCATGCTCCATTTCAAAGTCGAATCATTGTTTTGCACCTTTATGCTTTAAATTGTTGTAACACAGATTTCATTTGTTTGTTTCCTACTCAATTATCCTCAGCTTCTCAACTGGAACATACAAACTTTGGGCTTCATTCGTGCCCTTTCCCTTCACAACTCCTGTTGTCGTAAAGCTACAGTCACTGGTCTACTTCATTTGCTGCTGTTTCAGCCTGGTGCTTTTTCAGTTGAGCTGCCTTCTTCCCTGCAGAGAGGAGCAGGCATTCCCTTCGGATCTGAAGCAAGCCTAGGCTTGAAAAGCAAACAAGAGACTACCTCAGTAGCCGTGCAGGCTGTACACCTGTGACAGGGCCAATAGCCCAATGACTGACAGACAGCATTGGCATGCTGGGATTGGGAAGTACACTTGCACTTTGTAATTGTACTGTGTAATTTGGGTTGTTCTCAGCACATCCTGTGTCCTGATCAATTCTAAGGTGTTTTTCTGCTTCTACTGAAATGTTTTTCTGGAATCATTAATGCCTGGTAGTCTCTTACTTCTCTAACTATTTTACCACTGTTTGCTCAGGTATGTGTCTTCAAGGAGTTGTTCAGGGTCATTTTAATAGAAGTCTGACTCAGTGTTCACTGATACAGAACCTGCACCTATTATTTTGATTGTGACGTACTCCTTGAGTGTACTGTTCATCTCTGTACATTTATTCAACATAAGCTTACCAAAATACTTTCAGCAGGGCCTCAGTGGGGCTTTTTGCTGTAGTGAGGAAGCAGGAATGGGAGGTTTTATAAGTTGTCTGTCTTGACCTTAGCTGCAAACAAATAATACCATCCTAACTGTTTTGATAGAGATGAAATGTGAATGCGCTCATTTGAATATAGATGTGCCTGTGGCTGATCTAATTTACTCTCAGCACACAAGTATACAGGATTTCTATAGATAAAATTACTATAATTACTACAGTATTTCTTCCCTCTCAATCAGTGTAGTCACTCAGGAAGAGAAAAATGGGTAAACCTTGGAATATTTTTCAGGGGGCATGGGACAGGGGAATGCAGATCACAGAAGGGATGGACTGTGCTGGTGAATCCCTGGGTGTCGCTGTTGGCTCAGGTAACAGCCCGGGTTTCCAGAACCCCTCCTGCCTCCCCGCTACTGCAGCTGCTGGCAGTGGGGGAAAATGGTGCTGCAGAGCGAGGGCTAGGAAGTCACCAGCAGCCCTGGCTTCCCAGAGCCCCCCTGGGCGGTCAGAAAAGCCACCACAGGCATTTCAGGAATGAGTCTGTACAATGAAGATCATCTGCAGCTCCGGGTTGTTTGTGGATCTGTACGTGGTGTAAGAGTTGGGGATTTTAAAAGCACCCTTAGAAATTGTATTTGAATGATTGTCACAAAACATTTTTTGGTCAAGTGTTGATTAAGAGCCCTCTCCAGCTACGACCTTACTGTATACTTACAAGACACTCCTATCACTTCAGGTAGTTAAAACTTACTTCTGCTAACCTCTGTATGCAGGAATGACAAGTACATACAATAGATGTCTTTAATTATGGCTCTTTCATTTGAGATGCTTTTGTCTACCTCATGCTTATGCCACTGGTGGGAGGTGGGTACATAAAGGTTGCATTTACTTCAGTCTTCGGAAAGATCTGTCATTTTATAGAAAGGTTTTAATAAAACCTTTGCATGAAATTTCATTGTCTGCCTCTGTGCTTGCATACCATTTTGGAAAAAAAGAGATCACACCTGTGTCAGAAGCAGCTGGGAAAACTTCTTTCTACCACAGAGGCAGCTTAGAAATGTAGAAGAAGCCCAGCCCCCATCTGCACCTTTCAAATTCTGTTGCAAGGGGTCTACAAAAAGCAGTAAAAGGCTTTTTGGAGAACATGCTGTTGAACCATTCCTGATTGTGGAGTGGTCTACAGGCACATGAATAACTGCAGTGTCAAATTTTAAAGAGATCCAAAACATCTTTTTTACTCGCTGTGAAACCATTCCAAGCCTGAGATGCTCAGAACAAATGCAGTTGGTGCAGTCTGTCCTGTATCATGAAAAATCACCTTCAAATAGATCCCAGAACCCTGAACATCACCTCTGTAGAGTCACCTATCTTAAATGACAAAGCCTGGGGAATTGTCGAGAAAGAGCTTGTGCAGACTTTATACTCCTCTGCTCAGCAGGAACCACAAAAGCATCCTGTACAAAAATGGAGAATGACTATGTTTGATGAATTAAGGCCATAAATTGAGCCTTAAATTGAGCCTCAAGCTCATAACTATTGATCGGATTTCCTTCAGGCTCGCTGGGAACATTACTGCTCTATTAGAATTTTATGGCTCCTTAGTTAAAGATACTCTCATCAGTTTTACTCACCTTCCTCAGTGAAAAACATTAACTTGTTGGAGGGTGTCCAGAATAGGGTGTGAAGTGTGGCACTGGCTCTAAAGCAAGCTATTAAGATGGAAGGTGGTGAATTTATTTGCAGTAGCAGCACAGGGAATATTCAGAGGACAGTGACTCAGTGCCCCGTGGTATCAGCTCAGATATTCAATGGTAAAAGCCTCCCGCCACCATTGCGATATATATTATAAACATTAACTGGCCAAGCGGGCAATATTGTTCAACAGCAACAGCTATCCAGACTGTCAGAGTCCAAGGATTGCAAGGGCTCCTCCTCAAAATCAAGGCACTCAGGACCAGAACCCAGATTCTACAAACATATCCCTGTGGAGAGTAACAGAAGCCAACAGTTATATGCTTACATATTATTTCACATTTTACATTATTATTATTTCACATTATTATTATTTCATATACAGTGAAACCAGGCTTCCCCTCCACTCTGACACACATACTAGTCTCAGCAAACTGCAATTATATTTGCTAATCCCAATCCCTAATCCCTCCTCAGAGAGACTGTTCCACCTTGTTAATTAACAAGGTGATGAATCTAACTACTAACAGTTAGTATTGCTCCCACCCCAATAGATGCACTACCTTTGGGGAGAACACTAGGTAGTGAGACTGCAGAGAGTTCAGTTTCGAGTGGAACACTCCTATGTTGCTCAGAATCACTCTGCCTTTAATTTTCTTGTGTCACATCATTAACTCAGCTCCTCTGCTGACTTCTGGGTCTTTTTCAGCAGGACAGCTCTCCATCTCACTGCCAGAGACCATCTGCATTTCAGACCATGGGATCCCACCTTCTCAAGTTCATGTGGTAGTGATTACTTTACAATGGCTTTAACATGTTCTCTTCTTGCTGGAGCTGCAAATAGCAGCAGTCCAGTTCAATCACACAGCAAGGCTCATACCTGACAAAATACTTACAGATGAAGAGCAACACACAACTGAGTGGTAGGAGTGAGCGGTGAAGATGCTGCAAATGGAGCAGAAGCTTCACATGTGAATCTCTGGCAAAGCAGCTAAGTTAGGAAGGGTACACGTGCTTAAGCATCTTGCCATAGAAAGGGGGCTTGGGTTCCATGAGAAGTGGAAACATGAAGCAAGGAAAGATAGACAAGGAACAACGCACATCTTTAGGGTCTGACTCTACAAACATGAGCCAGCATAATGCCCTGACGTAGCAAGTGGATTCACCTGAAAATAGGACTAGTGCAAGCAAATATTTGTAGAGTTTCTTTGCACTTATACAGTACTACCAACAGAAAGCAGGCAGTTCTGTAAAATAAGGCTTCCAAAATCAGAAGACTGGTGTAAAAAAAACCCCAGAGATTAGGAAACAACTATACATGTCTGGTGTTTGACCATGTAAGACATTTTTCACTTTCTTCAGGATCATAAGAAGGTAGATATTCATGCAGTCCATGAATAGGAAAGACTTTTTGAAATAGTACAAATATTTCAGGACTTCTGCATAGCTGTGAGGAACATCTGAATTAGTCAGGCCTTGAATAAAGAACTTTAGGAAGATGATGAAGAAAAGACAGACTGGCCTTTCCAGCTTTCCAGCCCTCTCTGGGCAGTGGTCTTACATCACATATATCCTCTTCCATTCGTGCAAAATGTTTTAGTTGTTGCTATTAAGTAGGATCAGCAAAACTACAGCCTTGACTGCAATGAAATAATGGGAAGGAGAAGTGGCAACATGAACACTTCCCATACAGAAAAATTGACATCAGCAGACCTCACAAAGCCTCTTCTGGTGGTTATTTCATTAGGCTGTTTGTCAGATTCTGAGAAGGTATCACACTTTTGGAATGCCAAACAGCTCTTTCTGCCTTTGGGTGTGAGCACTTTTTCATACTCAGCTTTTAGTTACCTGTTTTCTGATTTGTCTCTCACAAAGATGAGCTGAGCATCCTGGTCTTCACTCTCACTGTGCTGCTCCTGGCAGCCATCAAAGATTCCATACACCTGGAACGGCGCCGCAGGTGCCGCTCCATCATTATTTCCTTTAGCCAAACAAAAGCTGCAAAGTAAAGTTTAGAAGCCAAGATTTACCCAGAAGACCACTGTGAGCACTGACTTGAGCAGGTACCGGGAATTTTAAATTCAGCCTTATTAGTCAGCCTTGCATCACATCAGTGGGGCAGGCCAACTCCTATGTGACTGCTTCTTGCTGTTAGTGCAGATTGACGGGAGGCTTCTCTTCCCTTTCTAACCTTAACTTTGCTTTTTGTACTGTGCATATACAGTGTAGTGGGTGCCAAAAACAAGTCTACATTTCCTTTCCCAATATGCAAAAGTCAGTATGTGGGTATGACATGAATTATTTCATAGTGCAAAGACTATCTATTCATAGCAGACTCTGTTTGTTTCAGACGTGCAGTTTTCCTTCCTTTTAGATAGCCTATTGTTTGTCTTTTTCATTTGTATTAAAAATAAAATCTTTGAGAACTGCAAGCAAGAGAGAAAAAAATATATTTCTTCTGAAACTAACAATTCTCCAAACAGGAAGGTTACCTTTTTCCTGTTTAGACATTATGTTCAAAGAAAGGAAGTCGGGATTTTCAATGATAATAATAATTACATGGCATGTAAACATCAGTAAGTATCAAAGAAGGCTTCACTTTTTGTTTAGTGTGTCCCAAATGCTATGCTGCTGTTCAGAGTATTTTTACCAGTTCACCAGCCTCTTGCAAAACTGGATTTATGAGCAATCATTGCACTGGGTTGCTCAGCTGTGTGCAAGATTTCACAGTGAAAGAACAGCATTATCAGGCTGCCTCAAGCTGGCGTGGAGGGCAGCGATGGAGAGGAGTGTAGCAAACAGAGAATCCTCATACAAAACAATGAGTTCGATATGGCAGGTTTTGAGGGGGGGTAGGTGGGTTTGAGTCAGGACTGTACATACCAGGCAGTGTGATCTTTCCATGTCGCCACCCAAAACTAAGCACTTCAAGTCACGAAATCTTTTGACGCTGTTCCTAAAAATTGCATTGGCAACACAATTTCAGCACTGTGATTAGCTACATCATCAAAACAGATATTTGGTACATGTGGTGTCTTGTAACAGTGAACCCAGGAGTGCTTTAGGTGCATTTTATTATCCTCTCATTAAAGATGGAGGAATTGAGGCAGAGAGAATCAAGATACATACCTTTGGTCATGGTGAATACTAGGAGGAGAGCTCAGGTTTGACAAAGGATAAGCTATTAGGTCTCTTTACTCAATTTTGTAGGAGTTTTACAACATGCATTTTTATTACCTTGGAAACTAAAGTTTTCTATTTATCTGCAGAACTAATTAACAGTGTAAGGCCTCCACTTAATGTGCCACTAGTTTGCCCATGTGTGGCAAAACAAGTTTCACAGGGAGGAGAAGATAGCTGAAGAGTCATTGAGAGTTGCCAACTTGAGCGTCAGTGATTTTGGGATGGTCTGAGCCTATCAAGTATAGGAGCAAGAATTCACAGGACATTTCACTAGGAGTCACTGACAACTTTTCAGGTACCCACATGGTCTGGTATTTCTGATGAGGGCTTGCAAATTAGGAACAACAGGAAAAATAGTAGAAGACATTTGGCCCCATGAGGACATAGTCCTCAAGAAAATGGACCTGTGGGAATGGCAGCAATGGAGTAGAGAGAACAGGGAGAAGGCAAAGACATTTTAATTACATGAACTCTCTTTTGAGAACTCCGAGTTCATAAAATTTCACTAATGATCAGGAAAAAGCTTTGGAATGAGCCATTTGGATATGTTGCTTCAAAACAATGAAGCCTAAGAATTGAATGTGAATAAGGAAAAAAAGAAAGGTGAGACAATTAGCTTTGATTTAGAGTAGAGAGTACGAGAAATGAATAAACATATTGCAACTATAGCCCCATTTTCCCAAAGATCTGATGTTCTGGAATTTACACCCTTTAACTCATCAGAAAGGAAAACCCAAGTCCCATGCACTCAGCCTTCCCTTTGAGATGGTGAGAAATGCCAGGGGGAGTCACTCACTTTGTATAAGAGTGTTAGCACCTGCAGCTCTCCTCACATAAGCATTCAACACTCCTGAAAAGCAGGCCTTGAATTTCTCACTCTTATCCTAAGGAGAATTGCCTTCAAGCTGCAAAGTGAACACATTCCAACTGCCTGCTGCAAGCGTCTTGCAATTTTCAGTGTCAGCTTCTTTAATTTCAAACTTTAATTGCTTTGCAACTTCTTTTTGTAACCTTCCTAGTTCCACACTGTCAAACATCCCTGGACCATCTTTTGTTGCAAATGGATTTGCACCCACCCAGGGAAGAACCATTTTGTGCTGTGAGGGAGGGCTGAGAGTGGCTGACACTTAGGATGCTGCATGTCAGGAATATCTGAGTGTTTAAATACAAGTTAGGAGAGATCTACAAGCCATTTAGCTAGGTATGTCCACCATACTCACTACCTAGACTTAAGAGAAAACCCAGGGATTAATCAAAGCCTTTCCTCTGAAGTGTGGGCTGCATTTTTCATGCCAGAGGCAAGACATTTTAAGAAGATGCCAACTCAGTCTTTGGCTGTAGCATCCAGTGCTGCCCCTGACAGACCTCATGGCATGAGGGAAAATACAAGCTGGTGTAGAACAAAGAGAAATCCAGAATACACATTACCTTTACAAAAATCCCTTGATACTCTTCAGGAACACATCCAGAAAGTGGAAAAATGTAGGCTGTCTGTTAATACAAAGCTGGTGGTATTTCACTCAGTTCTGTCTTTACAGTTCTTTATCAGGAGCAATCTGGAATGTGAGTTGATGGAGAACAGACTCGAACTGGGACTGACACAGCTTGGTTAGTTTAAATAATGAAGGAATTCCTTCCTTTTGTTCCTAAACTAGAGAGAGGCTTTAGAAAAGCCCAGGCAGTTTTCTGCCCTATTTTCCATTTTTGTTCAATTCTCCTGGCCCAGGTTCTGTATGAAGATGGAAACAAATCACTTAATGAAAGAAAAGACGGGCTAGAAAAATCTGTAGTTTGATTTGAAAGATCTGAAAAACCCAGAGAAGCAAAACAGCTGCAGGAAAGCCATATCTGAAGCTAACACAAGTTTTCAGTGTGAAGAAAGAGGAGCTGCACTACTACAGAGGGCACTTTCCCTGCCAGCTCAGTGTCTATTCATATTGTAGGTGCAGTGACTAAATGAAAGACAAAGAATGGTATGAGAGGTCAATAACCTGAAACTTTTAAAGAAGCTTGTGCAAATCACCCTCTTCATACCTCACTTCTTAATCTTTTTCATGGGAGGACAGCAAAAGCCCTGTATCCTAAGGCTGCTGTAATTGTGAGGATATTAAAATTGAGAGACAATTAAACGATGTGCTGATGAAGCAATGAAAACATAGAAGATAGATAAGAGCTTAGCTTTTTTCAACTTACTTAACTCCTCATAAGAGAGAAATCTATAGGCTTGTCCTAGGGCCATGGAAGTCACACTGGCACTTCACATCCAGAAGAACTTACACTAAGAACAGACGTTATTTCAGGTTTTTTTCTAAAACTGGAAAATCTTTCCAATTTAGCATGACTTCTGAAAAGAAAATAATGTAGTTCACTAGAAAGTGGGAACCCACTCCCCCTGGGTGTTCTTCCTTTCGAGTATTTGCTCATACTTCTGTGGGCATTTTTGCTAACAGTGTCCTTTTCATCAGTGTTCTTCTCTGAAGAGACTCATTCATAATATCCTCATTTGGGTACACAACACATTTACCCCCTTGACACTTCAGAAATCCGCAGTTCCATTCATACCCCAGCACACACATCAGAAGGCTGTTTAAAAAGCCCCAGGAAGTTTGCTCAGACGTGCTATTTTAGGAGACCTGGACTGGGTCTTGGAATTTTACAATATTTAGAGGATTTGGCACCGTGACTGTTTCCACATGAGGACACGTGTGCTGTCAGAGCGCGTACCGTACACCTCGTGAGAGAGGAATAAGCTACCTGGAAGCTAAGCAATAAAGAGGAAGGCCTATAAAATGCTTGAGAGTAGCTGTAGTAAATAGTTTGGGGAAGACTGACCCAGTCAGCCAATAGCCTGATCCTGAAGAGAGAGACAGGTCAGGCTGCAGGGGGCCAACCACAATGCACACGCTGGAGACGCATTTGCTGTTCCCTACTTGTACCGTGCCCTGTGAGGAGGGAGGGACAGTGCATACAGAAGAGGTTAGCCTGTCTGAGGATGGGTTATAGCATCATTTGGTCTTAGCTGAAGGGACAGAACTAAACCACCTTATGTTACAGCATTATAAAGCACACAGCAACAAAGCCTGACCTTCCTCTGCACAACTCCACTAGGCCAGCATATGTGTTATGGTCCTAAAATAGTCAGAAGATAAAATAGTAGCCCAGTCTTAGCAAGCCTGAGGAATAAGAATGATGTAGTTTTCTACAGAGCTCCAACATACTTGCTGGCCGTCGCCAAAGACACCAGAGAGGCCCCTTTTTAGTCCATCCTGCTGACCCTGTGGTGAGGAGGTGGCAGTGGACACTCTACTAGCTTTACCCTTCTCATTCAACAGGCAACCTGGGACACCTGCTCAGACATCACTGACTGACTTCAGGGAGCAGCACCAGGGACACTGTTATTAGTAAACAATCATTTCTGCCATTCAAGTTACTCTCCATGGCTTCTTGAAGGGCCCAAGGTTTAGGAAGGATCCATGACTCATGTCAGGCTTGCATATTCTCAGTATTTGCAAGCCATTAGGAAAGAGGCCTGGCACTATAACTTAGGGACCTATGAGGAATATCTGCAGAAAAACATTCTACGAAGTAGGTAGCTGCAAGTAACCATTATGGCTGGGCTGTTCTGCCTTCTTGTTTTTCAGAGAAAGGTGGTATTTCTCATATGCCTGTTCTCCCATGGGAGCAGGCCATTTGTTCAGGAACTGGCTCAGACTTCAAATTCATGAGACACAGCAATGGGTGATGAAATCCACTGAACAGACCTACATCTTGCAGAAGAATAACAGCAGCTCTTCTCAGCAAAGCATCCATAGATTTGCCACTTCTCAGATGACCTCAGAATCCAGATTTTTTACCTTAATAACTTACTGCTCTCTGACCTCAGTTTTACCCCTTCAAAGGAAAAAGCTTAGCAGGAGACACTCTGGAGGGATACAGCTTGTGCTTCACATATAGAAGAAGTAAGTAGCTTTTCTTTCAGTGACCCTCTGGTAGCCCTTGCACCCAGGTTGGAGATCTCTCCATATCCTGTTGACTTTCATTGGCATGACAAAGCAGCGACAAAGCAGCACATCCTGCCTGAACCTATGAACCTTGGGCCAGACTCTCATCTTTAGTTCCAGGATATATGCATTAACAATGCCCGATGAGCTACCACAACGTGTTGGTGCCTTCATCACTGAAATCTGGCATTGCAAAATATCAGTCTGTTCTCCTGGGATGTGTATCTGAAGCCAGAATGTTTACTAAAAGCTGCTACACCATCAAAACACCATCCACAGCAAAACCAGCACAGATTTTAAACAGAAGCTGTTGGGTTTATTCCGACTTCCTGCAAAGACTAGAGGTGTATCGAGCCTCAGTTTTCAAAGTGGCATCTGGGATCAATGCAAACCTTTGTCACAAGTGTCTCAAGGTGCAAGACTCAGCCTTACCTCCCACCGAGAGCCAGCAGCTGCATACATTTTTGACAGACTGATAGCTGTTTACACAGCAGTAAATATCTTCATACTCCATCTATTTATACTTTCATGTCACTTCAGAATTTTTTATTTTAAATTTTATTTTAAATCAAAGATACCAAGAAGGCTATATAATTCTGTATGTTACTTCACAGTTTGATAGAGAAAACATGATCTAGGAGGGTAAGAGTCTGAGAAGTGAGATGTGATTGCTTTAGCAGGAAGGTTAATTAAATAAAATTCCTCAAGATCTAATCCCTCCTGCCTAGCTCCCACTTGGCTTTTGTGACTGCTCTGCATGTTTCAATTTACCCATTGAGAAGTCATTGAAGGGGATAAAGGTTGCAGCCCACCTGCCCGATATCCACTGACTTTGAGGAGGATGGGAAAAACATCTTGGAATAATTTTTTCTTCAGTGCTAATACACTTACTAGAAATAAACCTAATCAATAAGTTGGTGACTGATTAATGGGTGTTTTGGCTTTGATGAGCCATCTGAGATGAGAACCTGAGCAATATCTAGATGGTTGTAAGCTGGATGAACTGGGGAGGAGAAATCTTGCACAATTATGTTGCGGTAAAAACAGAACCAGAGACCACACGGCAGAAGAAAACAAAAGGGCTTGAAAATCAGAGAAAACTAGGGGAAAATAAAAAAAAGCAGAGAAAAACAAATGGGCTTTTTACATTTTAAGCAATCTATGATATGATCCAGTTTCATCAATAGAAAGATACCCAGGGAATTCCGTAGATGTTTTGTTTTTTTAAAAAAAATGCATTTTTACTACATCTTGAGTAGATAAATTCTGCAGCAAGAAATATAATCTTTGTTTTCCAAAATCTTAGCCCTTATTGAGAAATTTTTTAAAACAGTATTAGATCTTAAAGGGGCGAAGCAGATGATCTCAGAGCTGGACCAGCTTCTGACTTACAGCATCCAGAATTATCAAGATTATTCTTCTGCAGATGTGGCTTTAAGCATTTGTAAAATTTACAGCTGTCTATGAATTCCACATCTAAAACCGAAAAATTACAGAAAGGGACCAGCGTGGTGAATCATCACTTTCAAATCTCCCTTGCAAAAGAGGTGTCTCTATCCCTTCCCAAAATGTGAGTCACAGTTCTCTGATATGGGCCAGAATCTGCCCTCTAGTTCTCAGAAAATGGTGTTTATAGCATACCAGGATCTAATGATTAAGGAATTGCAAGGCCTCTTGGAGAAACAAAAAGGGCTGCTACACCCTGGTTGCAAGCAAATAGCATGACCCCTGGAGAGAAGACCTCCTTGTGGTTGAATGTAGGGATGAGTAAACAAAGATGAAAGGATTGCTCTTGATAAGGCACAATCTCTGTGTTTTCCTTGTGACAACCACAAGCTTCCACAGTTGTAAAAGGAATTCATATGGCAACAGAAGCTTATCAATACGTATTTTAAGTAATTTCCAGGTTTTGATGCATTCAGAAACTTCTTCAAAAGGTGTCTTAGCAATCAAGAACTTCTGTTTCACAAATCAGAGTATCAAGCACACAGGAAAATCAACTACCCGGGAACTGCTCTCAGCAGAAGCCATGAGAAACGTCTGCCCTGGTACATTACCTACTCCATTAGCCTTCTGAAATTTGATTTGACATTGCAAAAAGGAGTGTGCAGGTACCCTTGTCAGCTCCAGAGGCAGGAGACAGGAATGGCACTTTAATGACCCACTTAAAAGTAATGAAACAGCCATTTATCCTAATTGGAGGAACACTAATTATATCAGAAAGTGGCAGCACTCTTAGATGGCAGAGTGCAAATGCTATCTAATCAAAGTTAATGAATAGGTAAAGTATCCCGACAGAGCATCTGTGCATCACTCACCCATTCCTGCAAACAGAAAGATTAGCCTGTAGGGAGCTGATCTGCAAAGGGAGGTTTTAAAATGGAAGGTTAATTATGGTGGTTGAATACATGTTCTTTATCTAAAAACAAGTTCACACCGTGAGCCTCAAGGGACCTTTTCTCTTTGAAAGAAATGAAAGTGGCTCGAACATGGGGGAACATCCACTGTGGAAGGCCTGTGGTGATTACCATGAACATGTGAGGGACTCCCAGTCTTCATTCATGGGATAGAAAGAGGAGGTTCGAGACAGCCTTTGAGTAAAGACACCACTGCTGCTAAACCACAGGGGTAAATCTTATGCTGAAATGTCTTTGCTTTCTTTCTAATTGGCTCCCAGCAAGCAGAAGAGAGAGGCCTCTGGCACTGCTGCTGGGAGGGAAAGGTCAATTCCAGCATCTTCACAGCCAGTTTGGAGCACAGCAGAAGTAAAGTGTAGGGCCTGGGCTAGCACAAAGCACCTCACAAATCCTTCAGTCTCAGTCCTTAAGGACAACAATGGGGCCACTTAAGCCAGGCTCTGAATGAAACCTCATTTGCTCTGCATTGGCCAGGAGAAGGGTGGTTGGGATACAAGGGCTGGGAATGGACATGAAACAAGGAACGGTGAAAAGGCCCTGGAGAGTGCATTGGAGCTTAGCACTCCTGGAAGAGGAGATGATTATTACAAGGGGAACGTAGGGGTCTTGCCTTCAGCAATCACCTAGATACACCGATGCATTTGTAGGAAAGTGAGCTGGGCTTTCTAGGAGCCGTTCACCGACAGGATCCCAACAGCTAGGAGAGAAAAAAAAAAAAAGAAAAAAAGCTTTGACACCTTTTAAAAAAACCTCTAATGAGGAATAGCAGTGAATTGACAAAGTTGAAACCTCTGCCAATGAAAGAAAGTCATCAAAATTTGCTCCTGTGAGCAAGGTACAATGTTAAAGTCAGAAAACATTTACCCTCAAGCCACATTAGTCAGAGCCTTAAAATATTAGCAGAATTGGCTGCATGGAAGCCATGTGAACAGCACGGGTTTTGTATACTGAAGATGCCAAGTAAACACACAAGTCTTGACCAAACAAGTACTGCACTGACAGCTCATATGAAAAAAAAAAAAGAAGCCATGAGGGATGTAATAAAACTCCAAGGAAAATGTGCTTCCAGCCAAAAAAACAAAACAAACCTCAACAACTCAGGATAAAAAGACATTCACAGCCTCTGAATGCTTACTGAGATTAGACATAAAAGCCTCTTCAACTTATCTTGAGTTGCGCTTTCCTCTTAATGTCAAAGGGTACCCTGCTGCATAGGAAGATGTTTATACCCTCTCATGGGAAGCCAGAGGCTTCAGATAAGGGAGTGTCTTTGGAAGAAGAGAGCTTTAAAGGCTCGGGAAGATAGCCTTTATTATCAGCCAACCCTCTATTAGGTTGGTGAGATTCCTGTTTGATTTGGCTGCAGTCTCTAGCCTCCAGTTCCTGCCCAAGCTTTTAAAATAGAACAAGATCTCCCTGCAGCTGAAAAAGGGTGAAGGGTGGAAGATGTAAATAGCAATTAAAGCAAAAATCTTGCTTTTAAAGAACACTCCCCTAACAGATACTCTTGCTCTTCCCCAGTGGCCAACACTGGCAGGCTGACAAAGCCAAACAGGCTACACAAACCAGCTCAAGTTAAATGTAACTTGCTCAGCTATTTCAAACTGCAGATGACAACACAACCCTGACATCACCCTTTTTTGCTCTCATGATTAGATGTAATTCAATAAAGGACAGATTTCTGGACTGGGGTTCATGGGTGCTGAGGGCTGTCCTGGCTTCCTCATCAGCCTGCTAGGTAATTACCTTGGGACATCTTTGCTGCTTTACCTGTCTGAAGTATTTTTGAAATTTTTTGAGACCTATAGATAAGAAGTTCTGGATTAAGTATTACTATATATCCTTACTATTGGTGGTTTGTGTTCCATACAGTTTGGTAAGACTACATAGACAAATAAAATGGCTAAGCAAACCAAACTTGGTTTGGGGAATAAGAACCCCCCATATTTCTTCCTTCCCATCACAGAGCAGCCCTGTCAGGCTCATGCTTCTCAGGAACTGAGTGGGCTCAGCTCCCATTTTCTGTTCATGTTTTGTGACCTTCCCTCACCCGTGTCTCAGTTTTTCACTGCACTGTTATAAATCATGACTTTCTTGTCTCTCAGCACTTCAATCAATACATAAAATGTCAGATCAGATAACTGGTACTCTCTCAATGCACACTAATGTAATTTCATAATGTGATTTCACTTTTCAGAGAAAGAATCAGAAAAGCTATTATTGGAACAGGAAGAACCAGGTAATCAATCAAGGACACTTTAAAGGCAAAATTCTTTGAGTTTTGAGTATATTTGGCTTTGGATTACACACAGGTGGCTTCTGTGACTTCCACTCCATTTGCACATGCTACAAACCAAAACTATTCCAAAACCTAAACACTTACACAACTGATCTTGGACAAAGTATCCAGTGTGATACCAAAGTATCACCAGATACTAAAGTGCCACTACCTTAGGAGATCAGTGAGGTCATGGAAGTATTTCAGCATCTGTGATTTCCTTTTATATAGCATTAGTGTCATATGGAAGTTGTCATGCTGTAGCCCACTGTTTTCTGTCTCATTTCCAACCAATATGTGACATATGGGATGAATCTGAGCTGACAACTCCAAGCATGATAACACTATACAGAGATCTTGAAGAGCTGCAAAGTGCGAGGTGTGAAATGGAATCAGCTACAGAATTTTAGAGAATAATTAAAGAATTCATATAGGAAAAAAAAAAAAAACATCCAAAACTCATGCTGTTGTTTTGAATCTGTGCTCCAACAGAACACAAATCCAAGGTGCAGACAAGACCCAATCTCAGTCCTTCTAGCTCTGGAACCAGAGCTCTGCAGTGACAAGATGAAGTTCTGCTCATGTCTCTGCACATTTCCTCTCCATTTGCTCATGGCCAAATCATCCCATCTGTGTTAGGAGATTTTTCAGTTGGGATCCTAGGGAGGCTGGCTTCAGTAACTAGGAAGTCCCTTTCAGGAGTAGATTAGGTATGCCTGGGTGAACTGTTGACAATTTTTGCCATATAACAGCAGTCTATTATATGTCAGCTCAGGAGTACTTTGTAAACTTTCCTCAGTTCTTTGAATGATCAGCATTATCCTCCCCCCATTGCTCAGACTTGAGAGCACAAAGAAACTGAACAGTACAAATCATTGGAAAAGTCAGTCTGGGCCACAGTCACAATCCTTATGTTTCTTGCCTTAACTTGGACCATCCAAAACCTTTTGAAAGATTACCAAATAGTTCCATTTTCGCTCAGCTGCGTCATTGAACTCAGTTTTTGCCCAAGGACTGTGTGGAGACACTGAACACGTCAGTGAGAAATACAAGCAACTTTCTGTGATAGCAGTTTCACTGTACGGTCTTGATGACCTGTCTCTTTGCAACTTGTAAAAGCTTTTGCTTCATAAGGAGGGAGGTCTGGTTGAGATTAAAAAAAGGCATTGCATTGCACGGTTATTCTTATAATGCCTCTAATCTCCAAGTGCCTTTGCCAAGGAAAATATCATAAACAGGTTTTGTGTGAAACATGGAAATAAGCAAAGAAGCAGAACTAAGTATTACTGGGATAGACAAATTTGAGATGAGAAGGAAATTGCAAACAGAAATTAAGGTATGCAGCAAGGGAAATGTGGACATCTTGATGAGAATCAAAACTGCCCCAAAAAATTCACTGAAACCAGAGTGATTGCAGATATTTTTAACTGCTGATAAGCTGAGTAGGTGACAGCACTTGAAAGAAGTTGTAACTTTCCTAGGAAAAAAGAAGGAAAGAAAGTAAAGGATTCCGGAGATCTAGGCATTTCCACATAGAATGATCAGCAATACGGGAGAAAGAAGTGCATTTTTCTTCAAATTCTCTGGTGATAAAATTAAGAGGAGTCCAGGTTTCACTGGAGCTGGATTTCCTCTATAGCCTCTGTTTGCAGGGACTCCCGTTGCCAAGAATCAGGCACACATGGCAGAGCTGTGAAGTCTGGCTAGATACTGGTTTTATTTGCTACGTGAAAAAGTGTGGAAGGTGACTTCACCTTGAGGTGACAGAGATAAACCAGACACCTTGGACACTGTTACACAGAGACAACTTAATGTCGATGTGTGCCTTAAAGCAGAAAAGGTTATGTCGGCAATTTGACACAGGAATACCTGACATTCTTCTCAAATTGGAGTGAAAATACCAGCCTGTGATTTATAAAAGGGTAGAAAAAGCTGCACAAAGGCCAGGGGCAGAAAGGGATCAAAGTCTTAAACAGAACAAGCTTTCCTTATCAGGTTGAGGCTTTTTTTTGTTTGTTTGTTTCAGAAAATATCTAAAATACTAATTTCTAGCAAAAATAATATTTTCAGAATCATCTTCTCAAAAAAATGAACCCTGGATTAAAGAAGCTTCAGTTTTCATGTCTTTTTTTCCTCTTCTTTCACTTCTTCAGTGGCAAAATAGAAAGACTTAGAGAGAGAAAAAAGAGAAAATGTTGAGCAGCCACGAAGAAAGTTGGACATTTTCTGTATAAATGCTGGTGAAATATTTTGAATTAATAAAGTGTTTGTGCTGTATGTAAAGGCCTTCAAAACTAAAACATTTTAAAAATCATTTTTCTATTATCAGTACTTCACAAGCCCTGTAATAACACTCTGAGACTTACAAAGCATTTCTGACATTTCCAGACTGTCCAGACTGCACCTGAATAAAATCACAGTAGTAAGAGTTGAAACAAACAATAATCCTGGAGGTCTGAGTCCCCAGATTCAGGTATCACTCAGCATCAGCTCAAAAACAGAGCACAATATGATTGTTTATTTCTTATTGTCTCTCCAGCTTTTCTTTTTAAAGACAACATTTTCAGGAGTACAGGGCTCACTGTTTCATATTCCTGCCTGGTGCCCTACACTGAATGGCAAGCAGAACAAAACCAGCACTTGCTACTGCCAATCAATGGCCAGACATGACTAAAGACAGTAATTTCCAGGGCTGATAAACAGGGTTTATTTCATTAAATGGCTAAATATCTTGTATTTAGAGTTTTCTAGTTCAGCTATGTTTCTGAGCTTTTCACTGAAAACTCAGGCCTCCCAAATATTGTAGTTTCTGATGACTCCATGCTCACTCCAGGCCCGGGACTCTGTTAATTCTCTCCAGGCTGCCGGAAAGACAAGGTACAACAGCAGTCAGTCAGAAAGACACAGTTATTTTCATCTCTCATGCAGCTGATATCTGAGAAGAACATCTCTGTGGGGCCCTAAGGGCAACAATAACTTTGATTTATTCCAGAAACTGCTTTCTCAGACAAGTTGCTCTCTTGGCAAAATTTAGAACAAATTCTTTAACTATAAATGCTTGGGAAAGGTTTTCACTTCCCATCTCACTTCAATAAATATTGTTTGCGTTGTATTTTGTGTGACCCCCTCAGCCCCCCAGCAACAACACTTAACATTATTTCCTGATGGCATGTCAATCTGTTGCCTTCATTGTTCATAATGTCAATAATTATTATACAAACACAATATTGAAGAGTTATTTCAAATCCTCATTGACTTAAGTACCAACAGGAAGAGGAAACTGGGGCAGGAAAAACCTGCAATTACTGTTATGCATTCCCAGTAACATCAGTCACACCGCATCAGTACACTGTCTTCCTTGTTCTTCTCTCTTCTCCTCGGATATCCTCTGGCAGAGCCAGCTCAGAGAACAAAAGCTGGATTGGACATTTGTAAGAATAAGAATAGTATCTAACATTACACTAGCTAATGAAAAATGTCCAAAGATATCAACTGTCATGCTTCAAAGGGATAAACTAATTGTCAGCTGTGGTCACGGAAAAATAGTTTCCCCACCCTCACCTATACAACACTTCAATGTAATTACAGTGGGAACACAATGAGCATTTAAACCTTTCTTGAAACAGCCACAATTGGAAGCAGTGGTAAGAAAACAACTTGACCAGACAACTTACTCACCTCCTTTTCACCTATAGCAGTACAAAAAAACAGACAGTGTAGCCATCCAGACCAAGGTAATAAAGGAATTTTGGCTTTCCACTTGAAATGCTGGCAGATGAGCCACATGTGGCTGTTTGCTGAAATTCATGCCAACACACTGATGAGTGTCTGTGAAGTTACTACAGTTGCTTTGCAGCATATTGTCTGCATATCCACCAAGGGCCCATATTACAGTTCTGCACTCCCTGTTTAATTCTAATTGGTTTAATCACTGGTCCTGCAAGGTCATACTGCCTTCATTAAGTCTGGCAGTTCTTTCTAACTCAACACATTAAAGTTCCCTACCCAACAGGACAGTAATAGACACTCTCAGAGGCACATGTACAACTCAGCTCCACTACTCTGTCTCTAAATTTGTCCCTTTTATTCCTTCAGTCAATATTAAATACATTTCTGAGTAGCCAATTCTATCTCTGCTGCATTTACCAGGTAGATAGAAGGATTTATCTGGCTGCCAGTGCTATAGATTTAACCCATTATCTGAGAATTAGGCTTGTCTTCTGATTTCAAACATCATTTTTAATAAAAATAATCATGCAATCACAGTGGAGATGTAATTTATGAGATGGTGCCTTCTCCTGGAGCTCTGCAAGTTCTGAATCACAATATGTATGTCAATTGTATATTATATATATTATGGCTCTAATTCTTTCATCTATTCCTCTCTGGTAATACCCTTTCTTTCCAGAGTTGACCTTATATTTATCTGTGAATCCTGGAACATCCACAAAGGGCTGCAGAAGCAATACAGAACTAAAAATGCTGGACAACCAAACTATCTGCCTTATCTTTTCACTGTTGCCCTATCTGTAATATTGCAGATATTAAGCAGATACAATGTAGTGCCTGACAATCTTCCCTCTTGAAGGGAACATTCATTGAGGTACATATTTTGGTAGAGAAGGATAGGTGGGAGAAGATTTAGAGGTACAAGAGCGAAGTTCTCAGTTTATGGCCCCAAGTATAAAAAGGCTTTCTAAGGAAGCTCCAAAATGCATCCTCAGGGAGTTCTGATTCTACATTGATCTAATGTGCATTGAGAGGTTTTTCCTTATCAGTCATCAAAAGAATGGGCACATCTGGGCTGTGTGGCTGGTGTGCTGCAACAAGAGAGAAGGACTGGAGAAGGCAGGCAGGCCATCACATGCTGTCCCAAACGAAATCTGTGCACCACCTTCCAACCCAGGTTTAGATGGAACAAACCACAGCAGCAGAATCCGGAGGTGATGAATGAATTGGCATAATGTGGCCAGACACCATGTAAGGGAAGGAAGGCCAGACTTTCTTAGAAAGCTGGAAGTGAAGGATTACATTTTTAGAAACTAATGTAAACTTGAGCTTCCTCAAGTAAAGCATGCCGATGTGTCTCAAAGCTTCAGCTGGCCTAAACACTGTGAGTAAGCACTGAAAGAACAAGATTTTTAAATTTTTTAAAAATATTCTTAACTTTTATGACCAGATCTAACCTTTAAAGAAATCTAGGGTTTTGCCTACTTTTTTTTTTTATTATTTTTATACACACACTTACATATGGGTATATGATGATACAACTTTACCAGAAAACCTGTTTCCCATTTAATTTCTTCTTACAGGAAAGGATGACTGTAAATTCCAGGGTCAGAGAGGTTTTGTTCAAAATCTAAATCAAAGGATGCCTCTAATGTGTAAGTACAGAGGTGTGTAAGACAACTGCTGATCTCTAAGAACAAGAATAGATCACCTGTATTTCCTCACCTCTGAAAGATTCTGAACTGGATATCCAGTATTTTAGTTTACAAAGAGCACATACGGTTTACAACATTTTTCTTAATATGAATATTGCACACAAAGCAGTATTACCAGGTGTCCTGGGTGAGTGCTGCCCCATGCCATAGACTAAACCCCATGCCTTTTCCTGTTAGAAACTACATGCACAAAAAAATGGGAACAACAGATTAGTCAAAGGAATTTAGTTTTCCCAAGCCAGCACACAGCCAAGGGCTGACTGCTAGGAGGAAGATGAATTGGATTTGAAGCATCATCATGAGGAAGACAAGAGACAAGGGCCGGGCTCAGAGCACTGGTCCCAGGGACCACTGTAACCACTGATTTAACCCTATTGTGACACAGGTAACCAGTTACCCAGAGAAGGTGGTGCTCTGGCCCTAAAAGGCAACTACTAAAGTCCATTGTATAGGATGACTTCCAACAGAAGTCAACATTGGGTTATGGTTTAATTTCCCACTGCATGCCACACCACAGCACAGAGATATTTGTGGGAGCTGAGTACTGAAGGCCAGAGCCTGTGTTGTCCCAGCTGGATTCCTTTGGTGACTAAGGGGAGCAGGGCACATATCGCAGGTAACCTTTTCCTTTGCTTGGTCAAATATAAAGACTCATGGAAGCAAAGTAGTCCCTTTGCCAAGCTTGCTGCCTTAAAGAGGAAAGAAATATTTCACCCGCTCCTGTGCTTTTCCAACTTTCCCATGTTATTCCAGCTTCAGGTTTCAATCTGCTTGTATGTGAGTTAACAAGACAAAAAGAGACTATACTGCCTTGGTAGCCAAGAAGACATTGCAACCTCTGAAAACCTTCAGAGGGTGATGTTCCAAGTTAGATACAATTTGATGCTCCTAAATTAGGATCTTGAGCTCTCTGCACATTCACTGGGAAAAGACACACATGCTTTCAGAAGGTTGTACTTGGATTGAATGTGTGAAGAAGACAACAGGGTACATCTCAGATTACTATTACATAGTAGCTTCCTCTCCCACATTTAATTTGGAGGTTTTCTGCAGTGAGGAGAGAGGCATTTCAGGCAGGACACCACAGTCCAGGATGCATGTGCTTCTTATGTCAGCAGCCAGCTCTAGATGCTGCATCCATACCAACAGGCTGGAGCTCTAAGACCTCACTTTACTGAACTAATTCACTGTGTGGCAAACCTCGGTAGCTAGGAGACTAATTTTCAGTTCAGATCATCGGCTACAGATCAGCCACTGTTCTACAGAGAAAAGACGGAAGAGATTGAATCTTTTGACACAATTCCACCCTGTCTTCCCCATCTCCCCTCCCGCTGTAGAAGAGGTTACAAACAAGAGTTGCATCTAGTTCAATACACTGAAATGTGACTTCAGATCCTCTGAAGTAAAAACAAACCAATCTGAGAGCTGTGATAGCTTTGAGGAAATCTATATTCAGTCAGGCACACCTAAATGTAAAAACATGAAGAGGCTGTGGCTTCCTCACTGTCTGGGTTTCCTAAGGAAGGGTGGATCTATTTCCAGATAACATGGACTTGGGTGGAGGGAAGGGGGAAGACTCTAGCAGCAACAACATCTGGCATGAATCTTTGCTTCCCTGATCCTAAAATATAATGCAAAACCAGAGCAAGTGTAGAAACTGAAGACTCCAGCAGGGTTTCACATCAATCAGCCTTTTCAGGCTA
The DNA here is from genome assembly GCF_001604755.1 of Lepidothrix coronata. NCBI lineage: Eukaryota > Metazoa > Chordata > Aves > Passeriformes > Pipridae > Lepidothrix > Lepidothrix coronata. The sequence goes on from NW_016690218.1 coordinate 2,810,286, forward strand.
AAATGTATCAAAAAACAGGAGCAAGACAGCAAATGATAGACATCAGGACAATTTCTAAGCTCTTGCATAGTCAGAAGAAAAAACAGTTTTAAATCCGCAGCCCGTACATTTACAGTCCACCTCAGGAGCTCAGGCCGACCCTGTTCCCAGCCCCCAGGTGGCAGAGGAGGTGATAATACAAACAGTAGCTACCTTTGGGTAATAAATAATACTTAGATAAATTAATCCCATCAGCTCTCCTCCACTTAACATGGGGCTCCAACAAGGCTGTACACAAGCAGCAGGGATTCTTCCTCAGCAGGGTCTCTTTGCAGGCAGCAGCAACTGCAAGGATTTGAGAAACGTGAGCACCAGGAGGGAGCTGCTCTCGGTTGCCCAAAGGAGGGGGAATAACTTGTAGAGTAGCACAATGACAATGAACAAAAGGCAAATTTAGACCTGGCATCAGACAGATAAATTGCTGAGAGTTCTTATGACTGGAGGCTAATCCTCAGGCATTGCACGGCCCAGTACCCCCCTGCTGCACGGGCCACCACATCTGCTTTGCTGCTTGAGATCAATCCCTCTCTCTGGTCAGAGGACTGGGAGAGATATAATAGTGGTTCTTATTTAAGCTCTTGTGTCTGGAAACACACACTTAAAAAGCATGCACAAAATGGCATAACCAGCCCCTCTGAACTGGTTGGCCCCTTGCAGTGTGATAACCAGCTCTTATCCCTTAAGATGCATGGTCAGACACTGCAAGGAAGCTGGAGCTGAGCTGGAAAAGGGAACTTAAAGCAAGGGTGGAGTTCATCTTGTAAGGTGGATTGTGAAAAGTGCTACAGACCTCCTAGTAATCAAGTATATTTGGCTTCTGTTTCACTATTATAGGTCAAGTGTTTTGTCTTTTTTCTTCCCATGTTTGAATCAAGCAGTTTTAAAGCTAGGTGTAGGTACTTTGAATCATTTATGCATTTCAAATTAATTATTTTAAAGGCATCATGAAATACAATCACAAAGTACTAAAAATGATAAATTAAATGAAAGCTTATATGTCCCTACTGTGCTTGCCCATTTATAAAAATACTGAAATAATGATAACATTAAACATCAGTTTATAATAATAGTAGTTTAAGACTGGAGTATATTATTCTAGGTTTTATATATTTAAAAGAAGTATGAATTTAAATGTAAGTGCATGGTGTTTCTTTGAGAACACCAAAACAGAAGCAGATCAGGCCACATTTTACACTTAACCAGGGTGAAGTGAAAAATTAATCAGCTTGAATGCCAGTAACTTCTTAGCTACAAAAATCCAAGTATGTATTTGGAACAACCAAAGACTTCAAGCACATACACACAGTTTCAGCTGCTTATACACACCATTACAAATACTTAATTCACCTTCTGAATTTTGAAACATCTATGCTGGGCAAAGTTATCAGCTTCTGTATTCAGGAGACAAATAGAAGCACAGATTTCAACCTCCCTTCTCCGTTGCCTACAACAAACCAGCATCTGGAATAAGCCAAACAGGCATACTCACATTCTGCTTTTAGAGATGGTCTCAGTTCTGATTTCCTCCTGCTCATTCAGGAGGCAGTTCAGTCCCCATCCAAAGTCGTGAGTGGTGACAGCCAAATCCTCTGCACTGATGTACCTGCAAACCTGTATAACAAATGCCAAGTGGAGTATATCAAAGTTACAGCACTAAAAGCTACCTGAATGTACTAAGTTCCTGGTCATCCTGAACAAGTACCTATAAGACCTGCTATGCCACTTAGACACACACAGGTCTATGGGACCAGGTGGAATCCCTCCAAGGGTACTGAAGGAGCTGGTGGAAATGCTCACCGAGCCACTTTCTAGCATTTACCAGCAATCCTGGCTAACTGGGAAGGTCTCAGTTGTCTGGAAGTTGGCAAATGTGACTAAACCCATCTACAAAAAGGGCTGAAGAGTCTTCGGAGAACTACGGGCCTGTCAGTCTGACCTCATTGCCAGGGAAGATCTTGAGGCAGATCAATTTGGTTGTCATCATATGGCACACACAGGACAACCAGGGGATCAAGCCCAGACAGCATGGGTTGGTGAAAGGCAGGTCCTGCTTGACCAACATGACCTCCTTCTATGATGAGGTGACCCACTCAGTGGATGAGGGAAAAGCTGTGGGTGTATCTACCAGGACTAAAGTAAAGCCTTTGACATAATTTCTCACAATGTTTAATGTCTTTATCAGCGGTCTGGATGAGGGGAGTGAGTGCACCCTCCATCAGTTTGCAGATGACACCAAGTTGGGTAGGAGTGTCAATCTGCTGGAGGGCAGGAAGGCTCTACAGAGGGATCTGGACAGGGTGGATCAATGGACCGAGGCCAATTGCATGAGGTTCAACAAGTCCAAGTGCTGGGTTCTGCACTTGGGTCAAAAAACCCCAAGCAGCATTATAGGCTCAAGGCACAGTGGCTGGAAAGCGATCCAGAGGAAAAGGACCTGGGGGTGCTGGTCAGCACTTGCTGAACATGAGCCAGAAGTGTGCCCAGGTGGCCAAGAAGGCCAATGGAATCCTGGTGTATATCAGCAATAGCATGGCCATCAGGACCAGGGCAATGATTGTCCCCCTGTACTCAGCACCGGTGAGGCCACACCTCGAGTGCTGCATGCAGCTCTCTGGGGCCCTCACTACAGGAAGGGTATTGAGGTGCTGGAGCAGGTTCAGAAGAGGACAACAAAGCTGGTGAAGGGTCTGGAACACAAGTCTTATGAGAAGTGGCTAAGGGAGCTGGGGTTGTTTAGCCGTGAGGAAAGGAGGCTCGGGGGGACCTTATCACTCTCTACAACTCCCTGAGGTTTTAGGCAGGTGGGAGTCAGTCTCTTCTCCCAGGTTACAAGGGACTGGACAAGAGGAAATGGGCTCAAGTTGCACCAGGGGAGATTTAGATCAGCTATTAGGACATTTTTTCTTCACAGAAAAAGTTGTCAAGTACTGGAACAGGCTGCCCAGGGAAGTGGTCAGTCACCATCCCTGGAGGTATTTTAAAGATGCGTCACTTTAAGGACATGGTTTAGTGGTGGGTTTGGCAGTGCTGGATTGATGGTTGGACTCAATCATTTTAACAGTCTTTTCCAACCAAAATGATTCTGTGATTTATTGCAGGTTCCTGGAAAGCAGCCTTTTCAAATACTGGTATTTTCAAGTGCACAGAAGTTTACAATTCCCTAATTAAACATCAATCACCTTACACATGCTATTGTCTGCAACTCTGTTTCACGCTTATTACTCTGAGATCGTAAAAGTTATTGTATTCTCAAATATTGTGGTTTACACATATTTTCAAGACATTTACTCCCTCTATGTAGTGTACAAGAGTATTTCAAAGCAAATAAGGATTCTCTCTCTCTCCTGCTGTCTTAACTAAGCTAATTGAAGGTTATATATCTAAGTTATCCAGTGTACCTACTGAGCCTGTTTCAAATTCTTGCATACAGGCTTGAGTGCCTTGCAGTTAAAATGTATTAGTTCAAGTCCCATAATGCTTCTCAGCTGCAAATGATGAGAAAGCCAGATTAACACTTCGGTGATAGTTTCTTTATAACACCTTATTTTGGTAAGCCATCTTTCCCCAGTCTTGCTATTTCACATATTCAAACTTCTTTTAAAAGTGATACCATCTAGAGATATCGGAGGACAGTTTGTTCAATTCTCGTTCAACAACAGCATGGGACATATTAAGCAAGGTGGTTTAAAAAGTCCTTATAGAATTGAGAAAGCAGCAGATCTTACCTCCTGGCAAGCCACTGTAATCCAAGCACTTTTCAATTTTATGTTGTTTTGCTTAATATTTCCTGAATTACTTCTTTTAAGTTACTTTGTGTGAAGGTAATGCTACACAAAAGAAGGTGAAAGTAAGTTATTAGTTGTCATTTATGTTACAAAATTCATAATACCCATCTTTCTGAAAATTATACCCTTTCAGTGTTATGCCAAATAAAACACCCTCATATTATGTAACTACCTACTGCTAGTAGTATTCAAACTTCAGTTTGTGTCAGTTTAACAGTTCTCCCTATTTCTGCCCTATTTTGTAGTGTAACACTGCTGTGAAATCTTAAAAAGCTGACATATTATACTCCCCAAATGTAAATAAAGCTTCTCTAATAAGAAGGCATCAAAGAGGTTATGCTACACAACAACAGAAGCTGTATTTCAAGAACTCGAGACAAATGGGAATGAACAAAAGGAGAGGAAGGCCTGCTACACGCAGTTTTATGACAAAATGAGCTACATTTGGCACTTAAAAGATTCAGTACCATGTCAGGAAAGAAATCAAGCTGTTAGGACATCTAAGAAAAGCCCAAAAATGTAGGATCATACGAGACAGAACCCTAACTAGGAACACAGAATAGAAGAAAAGGTGAGTAATGGACTTGGACAGCTTTGCTGCTGTGACAGTCACGAATTCAAGTTCCATTAGATTGAAAAGAACATTTTTTTAGGAAAAAGATTTGATGTGCAGGCCGCTTGGAAAATATTTGGGACAATATTATCATATACTATAAAACAGATATTTAAAATATAAATTTTAAAAACATAAAAATATATATTGAATCAGACTATTTTTGTAACAAAAAGTGAAAGAGCGTATCTGGCCTTGTGCTGCAGGATGGCTTCAGCAGAACTCTCCACTCCAAGCAGTGCTAAACCTGCTTTCTGTGCTGTCAGTCTTTTTAGGACTGAGTTCACATGCCTTCAGTGGCCTATTTCTGCTCATTTTTACCTGGACTGTAAGAACATCCACAGGTTCTGCTTTTGCACATAAACATCTCTCCTCAAAAGCAGATTTTGGGCCAAATGCTAAGGAATTTTTACGAGAGCCAATAATTCAGCAGTTGTGATACCCCTCTTTCTTATACTAACACAGCTCAAGTAACTCCAAATAACTTACTTGTGATTTACACCACTAAAGTGAGAGATGAATTATTGCCCCAGCACGCAATACACTGAAGGGGTTTTTTATTACCAAAGGGAAGGGGAGAAGAGGTGGCTGATGAAGTTGCTGCCCCTCTCCTCCTCCCACGCTGCAGGTACCTGGTGGCTCCTCTGACAGCTCCTGAACGCTGCTGTTACAGCAAGGTGATTTCAGGTGACCCACTCCTAGCATTGGGCGAGGGCAGACAACCAGAGGTGCCACCTCGTCCGTCATACCCAACCAAGCTGTCCTTCATCTGTCCTGAAAATGACTTCAAATACATGCAAACTCAGTAATAGTTTCAGCACATCACCCATCTTAAAATTTAAACCATGACATTTCCTATTATTGAATAATATTTTAAAAAAACCTGTTGTATGCAGAAGACGTGGCTTAGGTCAAATTTTTAAGAGCCTGCCATTAGTCAGTGTGTATGTTAGTCACACTGTTTTCCAAGGATCAGGGTACTGTAATACAGCCCACATTAATAACGAGTCCATTACAAATAATCTGCTGCTTTCCTAAACCACAGAGAAACGTGCTCAAATTGCTATTACGATAAATCTACAGACAATTTTGGTTAAGGCTTTACAAGGGTTTAAGAAAGTTTGTTTAGGCCTCAAAGCAAAGCCATCCATCTGCCCTAAAGACTCACTGCTGGAAGAGTTCAACTTCTAACACTACCACCATTGTGGCCAGGCCACAGCAAGAGAGCAAGTGTTAGCCCTGCTGCTTTTAAGAAGATAGATCAGCATCAGTTTTATATTAATGGTTTGGGAACTAGACTCAACATACATTTTTAACTAATGGAATTTAAATGAAAGCAACAACCAGCTGCTGTTTACTTGGAATATATCTATCCATTTGCAGGTAAAGTGACATTGGTCAAAACCTAAAATAATGGAATCCAAATCCAAGCTGGACATATTACCTTTAATACATCCTGGTCAGGGAAAAAGACCCCCGGGCAGATGGAGCTCGTTAGCCCTGTAAGGCCATCCATCTAAGAGAAGGTCACTCTAAACAAACCTACGTCCTGGGGACCTCACTGCCACTGTCCAAGCTTGCTCGGCCCCGGCAGATGAACCTCAGGATTAAAGGGTGGGCTCAGTTCAGCGCACGCTGGGTCTCACCTAAAAAATCCACTGCGCAGGCTCGAAGGGTTAATGACCTTTCCCAAATCCTCGCTCGCGAAGACTGGCCATACATTTCAGGTACACCAAAATATCCAAAATTATGTGTCTCCAGGAAACACCTGACTCCATGGAACTTTCTTAAGTGGAGACTTTAGGAAAAACACTTGGAATACAGGCTGCCATGCCAACTGAAAGCAAACAGTAAAGTCAAGAGTCCTTGGTGTGTAAGACTACTTAGTATTCAGACGTTATAGCACAGTAGTACCTAAAAACTGCAGCCTCTCTAAGCTGTGCATGATCTATGTTACAGGCTCTCCACACCTCAGAGGCCTTTTTCTGATAAAGTGAGTGAATAAATAGTCAAAGGATAACACCATTAAAGTGAGGGTAGTTCTGCCATAGCGACACTGGATCCAAATTCATGAGTCTGCAGAGATCTGTTATGAGGAGAAGCTATTGCCTTTCTTCCAGACTATAACTTCTACAGACTGAGCTTTTTATTGCTGAGGCAGGAGTTGTTTCGCGTTGTGGGAATATGCAACACTTAGTAGGATGGTGTCCCAGCTCACTATCATAAATCAAATGCTAGATGTACAGGCACTTCAGATGTTATTGGCAGAAATAAAATTTAATATAGCTTGCCAGCATGTGGAAAAAATTTAAGGTCCAATTCAATGAAGTCAGTGTGATTTTGGCCTGAATCACCCATCTGCTACCTATATTAAGTAGTATAACATTCTTTATATAAATAAAATATATTCAATTTTTATCATGTTTGACATTTCTTACAGTGCTAGAATTTTTGTCATTTGTCAACCTGTATTTTTAGAGCTCTCTTGGACTGACTGCCAGGACTCCATCTGGCAAAATGAGAGGTGTTCCTGATTCAAAGCACTTCAAAGGAATTCTCCCACATCAATTAAAAAAGATCAAGTTAAAGTGATTATGGGTGATTGCAGAAAGATGGATTTTAATTTTCTTTAAAAACACAAACAGTGGAACAGTAACTTAAAACTCCTTTATGTTACTTCATCAGCTACCTACCCACCTACCAATACTTCATACGAGGCAACTGCATTCCAAGTGATTACTGAGCCTGATGTAATATTTTAGAGGACTTAATGTAAATTCTTGTATCATTTTTTTTAAAAACTAATCAATGTATTACCCACAATCTAAATGTGATTATGACCTGAAAAACACAGACCCTAAGGACAATACAGATAACTAAGGTATCTAATACATTAAATATCTTTTTTTTCCCCTAGGTGAAGTGAATTTGAAAGAATTGGTCTCAGATGTAAGCCCCACTTCCAGGAAGATTCTGGCTTGTATTTTTTATTCCTTAAGAAAGCATACTAGCAAACTTAAGACCTTCCTTGAATAATCAAAGAGATGTCACTTTAAAGACACTTTATATGTTCAAGTTGCTGTAACATCTTTCCTAGAAATCTCACCTGTCATGTCTCAGGATACATGTCATCACTGACAGAACAATTCCCAAACACCCCACTGTGGATTATCCATAGAAATAAAGTTCTGCATCTTGTAAAGCCAGGACCATGTTACTTCAAGGAGTAAGCACCAGCCACTGCCAGTGGTAGGGCCCTTAGCCCACCTGGGCAGCCTACAAGAGAAGCACCACACTGAGCCACACTGTGTGGTGTGCACACACCCATATTCCCTATGCAATCCCAATGCACGGGAGGACCTCAGTGACAGCAAATCAGTTAATGAAAACTGGAGTATTTTAGGCTCATCAGCTATCCTTGGGACTTGGCTGTCATTGGCAAGTCTTTGAAAGATGTCTCAGTAGGACGTAATGGTTCTTGTTAAGATTTCATGGAGTGGAAAAGAATCCCACCTCTCCTTGCTTGCTCCTCGTAGCTGGTAAAAACTTAATTATTAGTATTTATTTATTTCTCTCCTGAATTTTCTGGGGATAGAGTAATGCATAGCTTCATCAGCCTTCACCTCTCACTGGAACCAACTCCTATTCTCTTCCACTCTCCACAGCTTTGGATTTTAGAGTCCACACATGAACTGACATAGATGCAGTGCGCACACACACACACACACACACACACACACACACACACACACACACACACACACACGGTGCCATGTCCATAAGTATTAAACTTATCTAAGTCCATGACTGCTGCTTGTCCAGCTACTGATTTGGAAAGGATAAAGCAGTTAGCAGGGGGGCAATGGCAAAGTCACAAAAGGCAAATACAGCAGTGATCCTGTTCACTAGCCAAGTACATGAGTTCACTTCAAGCTTTTCTAAGAGCACATTACGTCACAACTCCTTATCTGCCCCATTTTTTCACTGTATTAGCCTTTAAGAACATATAAATCATAACGGAAATATAACATTAATCCCTGTCGCTTACCTCACCATTATAAAACCAGTTATTAATATAAGCAGTCAAAAGTGGCTTCCTCACACAAGATGGAAACCTGGCTTAGGAAAAAAATTTCAGTTTTGAGCTCATCAGCTCAAAAAGTCCTCTGTTCTGTAGATGCATTAGCTGGGGACCTCCCCTAAGGCCACTAAGGTCTCAAAGGCACTGTTGTGAATGACAGCTGAGGTGACAGGCACTATGCAAGCATTACACATTGCTTTGGCAAGGTCAGACTCACACTGCACTTAAGCAGGTGCAGTGGGCAGGAAAATAGTTGGAAAATAGCAACAGCAATAGCCCAGTTTATTTCTTATCCCTTTTAATTTCTTCATATTGCTAGCACTGCAAGTCTTAGCTCTTTATAATTAATGTCCTCTGAGGTGCACAGAAAAGCCTTGGATTGCTCTCATTACAAATGTTTAGAAAGAATCAGGCTCTAAATTGAGAGACAAGTTTCCAGGCAGCTAAAACTGAGTTTTCTAACTAAGAAAGAATGATACACTTCTTAAACCATATAAAATTATTTTAGCTTTTTCTGTAGATTTCAACCTCTTATTCTGTTTCAGTCACTGGGATATGTAAGCACCAACATCACTACTCCCAGAAAAACCAAAGTGGTTTGTTGTAAGATATGAATCTTCTGTATCCCTTCAACACGAACATCAGGAGAGAAGAAGCCAGGCTTTTCCTCCAGGTATTCATTACAGACCAAGTACATGATATCACACCAACCTATGAAATCTATCTTCTGTGTCTACTAAATCAACATAACCAGCATAACCAAATGATTGTAGGAAGAGAGATTTGTCATTAAGGCACATAGCAATTATGACACACTACACATTTCCAGCTTTCAAATCCGCTCTCCCTGAATTATGAGACCCCACGACTATTCGCAGCTATCATTTGGCTAAACCCTTACACAGATACATCTGAAGTCGAACATCTTGGTTACATGGTTTACTTCAGTATTTGTAACTTCATCTCAGAACTTCTCCCGGTAGGGACACTCAGAACACAATATTTTAATTTATGCATTTGAGCCTTTTGATTGACTTAATCTAATACTGTTGACAGTAAGTCTGCATTGACTACACCTTTCTCCACAGCAGATTAACTTTGTGGGAAAAAGTTCAGCATTGAAAGGCACTTCCTACCCAATTTTATAAGCCCTGATTTTACGTACATACATCTGTCGTCCACAGAAACTGTATTTTTCTTGTCATTACTGAGAAGTAAATAACGTTCACTTACTATTGTTTTCACCTGTATTCTCTGGTATTTAATGGTAAAATCTTTATAGTAACTGCCAGAAAGGGCAGTTTAAAATGTTTTACTGCACTATATACACAGAAATGCAACAAGGGCAGTGCACATGCTGTTGGCTTCCAAGAGCCTTTCTTCAGATTTTGTCAGGATGAATAGATAAAAAATATTCCAAAATAGCCTGCCCTGCAGAGCTGGTCTTTCAGACAAACTTGAATGAAAACAATTATAGTTCTGCTACTGTTTCAAGGTGTGCATAAGCCTGCCAAGGGAGCACTAGAATAAAGGTAAGTAATGTACTCAGGAAATGTGGCCATCTCAGTCTGACCCATATATTATCAATCTCACAAGCCCTGGCTTCAGAAAAAGGGATTTTCTTCGCAACACTTTGTTTCTTGAGATGATTTATAAGGAGAAATCAAACCCTAATCCCTTGGAAAGAAACTAAATGAAGCATAATCCATTTTATGAGTTACGGCAAAAAAACATTCTGGACAACATCAGGTTTTACTACATGTCATGGCTTTATGAAATGTATAAATGTTACTGTTCTATAAAATACATTTTTCATTCCAAAAGGCAAATTATAATTCATATTTATTCAGGACTTTCCTCTTTTAGTGTTTTAAACTTAACTTTTAGAAGAAAGACACAGGATTGCCAAATTGAAGGTTTATTATAGTGTTTTTATTAACAAACTTTCATTGGAAAGTTCTGGGCGCATTAACATAGGAGGCACATTGGCTTCGATGTTTGGCATTTGACAGTCAACAGAATTGCACTTCACTGCGATAGCCTTGCTACAACAGTGTGAACTTTCACGGCAACCCTCATGGTGAGCCTCTCTCACTGACCTACTCAGCAGGTGCTTTTTATCATTTTGGTCAGCCTTCAAAACCTGCTCATTCTGCAAAGAATGCTGATCTACCTTGCTCTCAGCTTTCTTTTTCTGCTTGGACAGAGAGGCTTTCTTGCTTTCAACCCCATTTGCTTCTGTACCACCCTTTTCATCACACTTGTCTGTCTGCTGACACAATCCCTTTTGGTTATTTGAGATGCTGTTCTCACATTCAGAGCAACGTACTATTAGAGGTCCTGCGTTTCGGCAGAGAAACTGTGAGGAGCTCATCACCTTTGGAACAGTTCTTACATTTTCCTCTGCGTTTTGATGAGCGTGTGTATCTGTCCTGTTTATTCTTTGATGTGGCTGAAACTGTTGCATGGACTGGAGGAAAAAATTTTTAGGTAGAGAGTTCTGCGTCATCGTTCTTTTGAGCCTTCCTTGAAGGCAACTGCAGTGGAGGACATGCTGGACTGGATGTACATAACCTTCAGCAGCTTGCTGTAAAGCATTTATAGGAGCTACAGAACTCTGGATCTGCACAGTTCCCGGAGAAGGAGAACACTGGTAACAGAAGGTGTCACTTAACTGCTGACATGAGTGTGGACTCCACTTCACTGTCACTTGCTTATATGCATCAGGACAGCTGCACTGCCTGTTTTGAGAGAAAACTGGGCATATGGTGTGTTGGTCAATAGAAGTCTGCAGCACAGCTGAACCAGCAACATTTTTTATGCTTTTACTCACTTCACTATTGTAGGCTGGATGCATTGGCACACACATGTTTTGGGGCCTGCTGCTGAAGAGCTCTGAGCAGATATGAGTTTCTTCGTACGTCACCTTCTCTGCAGGGTTGCAGATACCGGTTTGTGACGCCAGGGGCTCAAGCTCATAGTGCTCATGCTCCATTTCTGGTTTTTGACTTCTGGAGTCCAGCTGATACTTGCTAACAGGATGTGATTTATTGTGACCTCTGCCTCCTTGGCCTCCTGAAAAGGTCTGAGAGAAGGCGTTACACCACAATTTTTTTGGTAGTGGGATCTGGCCACAAGTGCCCTGGGGTCCAAGGCATCGGCACATGCACTGAAAGAAGAATGTTGCAAAAGCCCAGCTAATGCACATTATAAGCATCATAAAAGTGCCAAGCTGCGTGTACGCCAACACTGTTGAGGGCATCATCATTGCTCCAGCTACAAATGTAGTCAAGGCAGCCATTGCAATAGCAGAACCCATACGGCTTAGAGAAAAAATGACTTTTCCCTCTCGGTCAGGGTCAGGGGCTAAGCGATAAGCCACTCCATAATGAACAGCAAAGTCTACTGATAAGCCAACGGCCACTGAAATTGTGACAGATTCTAACACATTTAGCTCCCATCCCAGAAGAACCAGAGATCCTACAGTGACGAAAATAGTTCCGGCTATTGAAACTATTGCATAGAGGCTTATGATTATATTCCAAGTTGTAAGAAGCATTACACTAAATGCAACAGCAACTGAAAGACCCATGGCAATCAGAGTACCATCAGAAAGACTGTCCTGAAGATCATAAAATTCAAGGTTACTCACAAACCAACCATTGCTAAGACCTTCAGGAGCAGAACTAAGCTCATTTGAAATCCATGAGTCCACCTCTTTGTAGAACTGATGCATTTTCTCATAAGCCAGGGTGAAGAGGTAGGTGCTTTGGAACTCCAACACCACAGCCCTGATGGTGTCATTAAGGTCAAAGCGAGGCCCTGGGGTTTTGCTATCTAAATGGTACCCTGTGCTTCTTTCTAGCTCCATTATAGCTCTCTTGATACATAATTCAAAAACTTCTTGTTTGTATGGAAAGCTCCAGTGGCTGCAGCAGGGGTAAAGAGATGGTTCATCACAGTCTTGATTTTCCATCCACTGCTTAAATGTTTCAATGAAGCAGCTTGTGAAGTCTTGTTCTTCAGTCTGATAAAAAAAGGTTTGGTTTCTTAACTTCTGACAGAAACGTAAAATCCAGACCTGTGAAGCTGGGCTAGCAATATTAAAACTGGTATCTAGCTGCAGCTTTCCTTTGCTTTTAGGGTTTAAAGGGTCACCATTATCCTCAGGTGTCACACCCCAGATTACTGTAATGGGCATGTGGAGCTCCTCTCCATGGTGGACACGTTCAAACATAAAAAGTTTTTTGTATTCTGCATCGTATCGCTCAAATGGGTGGGAAGACCTAAATACCTGAAACTCAGAGAGCTCCAGCGACGGCAGTTTCATCTTTGGATTTACACACACAATATATGCTCCACCAATTGTTAAGGCAAGGAACCAGAAAAGCCAAATATATCGAAATTTGATAACAATGCATGGCAAAACTTTTTCAAAAAATATCCTGGATGCTTCTGAAACTGCAAAAATAATCTTGTGGAACATTTGGCACAACACTGTCCAGCAGTTTTTGTTGTTGTATACCCTCTGCTGAGGTTTCTTAAAGCAACTGAAAATATTGAGAAGGTATCGTTCATGTAACACAACTACAGCAGGCAGCCATGTAACCATCAAAACGTAATTCACCAAAATGGCAGTGCCAGCATAAACACCAAAACACCTGATTGCTGTGATATTGCTGACGTAATTCGCATAGAAGGCAGCAGCGGTTGTAAAACTCGTGACAAACATGGAAAGAGCAGCGTGCTGCAACGTGATGCTCACTGTCTCAGAGGTTCCAGCATGAGGTTTATCAAACTTCGTGTAGTTCCAAACATCACATAAGACAAAAGCATCATCTGCTCCAATCCCAACAAGGATAATTAATGCCGTGAGATTCATGAATGGAAAGAACTCAAAATTAAATACTACCCGATAGAGAAAATAAGAAATAATCAAGGAACTAATTATTGCAAACATAGTCATCAGCGTGATAAACATGGACTTCGTGTACACACACATAACTAACAGAACAATTACAATGGCTATGGCAGGATACACAGTATCCATCAGCAGGTAATCTTGAAACAACCTATGTTTTATTCCAAACTCAATCCCTGTGATGGTTGTTACACCATCAGAAGCGTTCCAGTTCTCAAAGTTATCTAGGTAAATACTCATCATGCTTTCCCCTTTCTCAGTCGGGGAGAAGAGCATGCTGTATTTTAAAGCTGGTAAGACATAGTCAGCTGTCTTTGGGCTTAGAAAATCCTTGTCCACTAGGTAGTGAAGGATCTGGTAAACAGCATTGTACTTGGTACATTTGCGAGGTACGTTTGTACACTTGAGTTGGTCCTTCCTTTTGGCATTCATATCCCAGCAGTCCGGCCCCAGGGTTCCATTGTAGTAGTATTTGGCACATGTGCGAAGCAGCTTTAGGGTGTGAGAGACGTCCCGTTCTACAATTTTTTGACACGATGACCTGTTGTTCAGAATAGCAATATAGTTGCCCAGTGTCCAGCTGGGACAGCATGAAGCAGCAGTGGCTCTCTGGCAAAGGTCACCAAACTGGGAATGGGATCTGATCTGTATAA
>NW_016690218.1:2824426-2909699 GCF_001604755.1 Lepidothrix coronata
CTCACAAAAAACCTCCAAACAAACAAAAAAACCAACCCAATCCAACCCCTACTTCTCCCCCAAAACCCCCACAAAACCAACCGAAAATTATGAAAATGCAGTTCACGGTCCTTCTGTGTTAACATTTTAAATTCTTATTTCCACACACATTGTTTTTGATATGTATCCTCTTACATGCAGCAGACTAAAACAGCAGTAACTCATCACAGTGGCACAGAATTGACACAAGCTTTAAGAGTATTGTATTTCTATTGTCTGAAGATGCGCTGAGGTATTTTGTTCCTTTCCAGACTGAGGACAGTTAATTCTCTTCTGTTATCTCATGCTATATTCCTGAAAATAACCAATCAGCCATAAATCAGTGAAGTTTCATTCTGCTTGGAATCATATCCTGAAGTTCCTAGGAGACTTACCATCCAGAAAGAAAGGATGTGACAGACGACTTCCATCACCTGACCTCTCCTCTACAACCCTGACTTTATGACTCTCTTTTAGCTCTTGTGCTGCTTACAGACACTGCCCCCAACCTGCTCAGCCTGCCACCCAGGCACTGAACATCCCTAAGTCATGCAGGATTTCCAAAGCACAAGATAATTCCACTGTCACGAAGAACCCCAAAATAAGCCCTGATGCACAGAGACAACAGTCATGTCTCTGCATGCTGCACCCGTGGTGGGACAAAGTCCAAAGAGTTGACTCAGGAGTGGAGTGGAGGAAGCTGCAGCAGCAGCAGCAAGGCCAGAGAAGTCATGGGGACAAGCAGACACCAGTGGCAAGTGCAGAGAGGGTAAAGCTGGGACATGGGGGAGGACTGCTGTTGCCAACTCAAGCGACTGCCCAAATGTCAGGAACTCCTACCAGAGCTTTACAGAGACGATAGCAATTTTAACATCTTCGTTAAGGACTCTCCTGAACTGAACGAGTGTTAATCCCTTATGGGGATATTCTTCTTCTGCTTCAAGAATATTCCAGACTTAGCTGAAGTCAGTAAAAGCATGATTTAGCTAAATCACCGTAAGGCACTTCTATGCAAAACTGAATCAGTAAAACAGAAGTGAAACTCTTAAGTAGCAAGGTTAGATAAGGGAAATTTTCTCAAGTTGAAAAAACTCAATCTTGGTAGGGCACAAGGAACATAAACGTTAAAAAACAGAACTTGCAGCCTGTTACATGGGACAAAGTAGAATTAGTCCTTATGTAGCCTAATATGTATACAGACGTATGTAAAAGTTCAGCCTTCATCAAGTTACACAGAATTAGTTACACATATTAGTACAATCATGTTAACACAGCCATGTGCTTCAGTTTACAGGATTGGGCCCTGAAACCATTATCTATGTATGCCTTAAATTTAGGTGAACTGAAGTAAACCACAGTCTCTTTTTTTTTTCCTTCTTTTTTTCTTCTGTAAAATTGCGCAGGTTTATTATTAGCAATCCTTCATAATGCACACAAAATGCACTTGGGGATTCTCACGGCAGTTATAAAAGCTTTAATATGGACTAAATTTTGTCAACCAGTTTCTGAACAATAACAAACTGGCATTCTCAAAAAACAGGATAATTCACATTTGATTGTTTCCAGATAAAAACACTCACACATGCAAACTCAGGAAAAACTGAACAACCTACTAAATAAAAGGAAGCACTGGAATAGCATATCTGTGTTTTTCATGGCACATCTCCAGGTTAGTCCTATGAGGACATAATAGGCA
The DNA here is from genome assembly GCF_001604755.1 of Lepidothrix coronata. Classification (NCBI taxonomy): domain Eukaryota; kingdom Metazoa; phylum Chordata; class Aves; order Passeriformes; family Pipridae; genus Lepidothrix; species Lepidothrix coronata. The sequence continues at coordinate 2,826,141 of NW_016690218.1, forward strand.
AATTGGGAGGAAAGGTTTGTATTGTCTTCTCTATGTATTCAAGTTCAAGATGGGACAATGAGGTATATATACTGTTCTTCAACACTCGCTGCAGGCCATAAACATCCACTGCTGAAGTAATTGCTGCCAAAGATAAAGTAACATGAGCTGGCAGCTGGAAATTAGAAATTAAAATACAAAATTTAGCTCCTGATAGCTCATTAAAATACTACGTAAAATGTTAATAGGTTGTAGCATTGAGCTTTGTTGGTGATCCAAAAGAACTGAAAAGGTCCTTTTGCTGTTGCCAGGCATGGTCTGCCACTGGCAACATTTTAATTTATTTTGGAACAAGTGAGGAAACCAAGCAGTGCAACCTGCACACATGCTGCATCTGTGGGCAGATCTGCCCAAATGGATCTCTGCAGTAACAGACATTCACAAATACACAGTTTTGGGGAAGCAGTCTGAAGAGATAACACACAGTCTTTGAAGCTTATAAAATAACAGTTTATGGTTTATAGGGAAAACATTCTGCAATTAACAGGTGAAAAAAAAAAGGTTCTTCTTATTCAACTAGTAAAAAGTTAGAGCACCTCCTGTAACTATTTTGTATATAGAGTTTCCATAAAGATTATAGGACTACCATATGCTGAGCAGCTGCAGGATGGAGCCCCTAAGTGTCAGTAAAACATAATAGTCAAAACAGCTACAAGCAGATGGGAATACAATTAACACATGAGGATATACTGTTAGTTCCATGCTAAAGCTTGATGCTGAAATCCTGCTTATCATCAGAAAAATATACAAATTCTAAGGTTTGGATTTGCAGAAAATAGCGTCTGATTTTCCCATCTTTGGGCAGAGAAAGCTCTGCCACTTATTTCAACAGAACTGTGGCACTAGGCAAGCTTGAATTCAACAGCAAAAACAACTACAGTCACAAGAGAGTTCATAAGACCAGAAGGTCACTGGAGTCATAGATTTCTTCCGATCACTGCAGTGCAAGTCAGCATCCTCCCTAGGGACTGGCTGCTACCAGAACTCAGCATTCACAAGTGGGGCATAGCACAGCACTTTGTGAGTTCTAAGAAGTGTTAAAAGTCCTTGGAAACTGTTAGAAAGTGTTTAAATAATTTAAAAATGTTATTTTAAAGTAACAAGCATTTAAAAAAGAAATTCTGAAAAAAGCCTCAGCCCTTTCTGAGCCCTGAATATCTAATTTTTATTATAAATTTACATACGCAGACCAACAATGATTGCAAAACCTAACCATATCACTCTGTTTTGTAAACTAACTAGCTAAAAATCAATGTTGCTATCATGAGGCCCTGTTATTCTGCTCAGCTGTGGTATTCAATTACTATATGCTGAAGTAAATTACAAGTAAATTACAAATAAAGATCCACAGAAACATTATTTGCAACAATTTCCTCTATAAATATCTACACAACTGTGGATGTAGATGAAATAGGCAAAATTTAATTTTCTGAAGTGTTCTTATTTCAAAGGAAGAGCTGGTTTTATGGATATAAGATGTGTGGTGCTTTCTTTTTGAAGTAAAGTAGTTTCATCCTTCCCTCAGAAAGCAAAGCGGTGTTTGAAATAATACATTATTATCAAAGTGTGCATACAGGGAGGAACAAAAGAAAAATTCCTCAAGAGTAATGCAATCATCACAGAGATTATTCTTCAGATGTAATTAACTGTCTTCTGTTAAATACAATTATTATGGTTTTTTAATTCAGACTGCATTGCTTTGCAATGACCTATACTACCTGGGATTTACCTGCATTAGCTGCCTATGTTACTAAACTTCAACAGTTTAGTATCTCATCCCTAACTCTCAGTTTTCACCCTTGTAAATTACTCCACTGAATCTCCTGATGGAACTGGCAGTATGATTACTCCCTAACTCAGTTCATGCAAAACTGAGCTGGGTTAGTTTAAATACTGTACTTTGCTCTCACCTGGCTCATTCTGATCAAAAGAGATACAGAACAACCACATGAGCCATCCTGTCAGTGCAGTAATCTTTGATGGGGAAATAAGGAACACTTCATGAGGACATGAGGACAAAACCGACTTCCACCAAGTGAGGCCAACCAGGACAAAATGCCTGTCAGCAGAGTGCAAGGGAGATTCATTACACAGTGTTTCACTACAGCTCAATGTTTTAACAAAGCAAACGACAGCTGTTGTAGGGAAAATATTTGGAAATTTGCTAAATTAACACAGTTGTCTAAAAGGCAATGATAAACAAATCTAATAATGAAAATATCCTCATTAAATAAATGTGGTATAATATGGATTTGTTTATGATTACTTTTGTTCTGAGGGAGGAAAAAATGGAAATAAATACATCAATATTAACAGAAGAAAACCATATTGCTTTATTTCCATGCAGATTTGCCAATGCAAAAGTTCACGGCTACTCAGCAATTCAAAGGAGTTCACTCCAGCAAGTGACAAGCTTATATTTTACAAATGTACTATCTGGATGCTTATTTTATTTCAGCCTTTGTCAGTTAACTTCCTTCAGTCAAAACCGGACATTGATTTCAATCAGAGTGCTAAATTACTTTGTAACACATGTAAAAGAAGCTGGCTGTACAATAGCCTCTGAACCTGGCTATTCCAAAGGTTATTTTGACTATGCAGGGTACCAAAACCAAGGAAAGTCAAGTAAAAATACACGGGGCCAGACAGACAATGACAAAACGTTGTCTTTCACGTCCTCAGTTCTGAAGAGAAAACTAATATTTCTCTGTACGCATCATTATCCACATCTAATGAAGTGGGCTATATTTCTAGCTACTGTATCTATGTTCTGTTGATATCCACATGATCTCCATTCTAAACTAAGAGAAAAAAAATTGAGTGACCCCACTGGGAGTCAGAGAAAACTGCATATGCTATGAGGATGCAGCTAGTTCACCTGAAGGTGAAAAAGCAAGCAAAATTAATTTTTTGCTGGGAAACAATAACAAAACTCCATGGAATTATATTCTATGAGGAAACACATAGCGAATGTTAACAGTCCATATTCTGCAAAAAAACTCCTGAAGCAACCCTCCTCTACCCCATTCTGGATGTTATTAGCAGCAAAACCAAAGAAATCCCCCTATGTACTCTGATTTACAAACTGAAAATTGTTTTTTAACTTTGCCTGCATGCTGACTGACTGTTTGACAGGATGGGAACAATGTGAAGTCCTCTCATATGCTGGATGGCAACGGGCAGCAAAACAAAATTTCAAATACATGCTCCATATCTGCAAGTTAAACAAATTAAATGCCATATTTACTTACCCTCAAGTTATCTACATTGCACATTGACTTAATTGCATTCAAATTCCATAAATTCTCTCCTTCTGTTGATGTAAACACCACTCGTGAATAGCGATCACCTGAAATTACAACAGGGGGGTTTATTGATTGTTTGGGTGTGCCTGGTATCAAAGGCTGAGGTAAAACCCCACTGTTCAAATGACACAGATGAAATCTTTGTCAGGTCATGGGAATTCACCTTCTTTTCAAGATGAGCTATTTATCTCTAAGACTCGCTCCACATGAAAGTTTCTATTTCCTTAAAGTGCTTATAGTAAATACGGCATCTTCAATACTATATACCACTTAGAAGCTCTACAGACTTCTATTCAAGCAAACTATCTTCTGAAATATGACAAACAAATAAAAATCAAAAGATCTAATCAGCAAACTATGAAATTCTTGGCACAGCATAATGGCAGTACGCTGATAATAGTAATCAAAGGCTGATTTAGTAAGTCATTTAGGAATATAAATAATAATTATAAAGCTGTTTCTACAAGAATGTTTTTGCTTTAGAAGCAAATGACTGGAGTGGAAATTGTTGCGATATCCTTGAGGCCATTTTTAAGAATTCCACAGTTTAGACACACAGAGCTTAAATTACAAATTAAATCTCATTTATCAGAAGACAGCTTTTAGGAAGGGAAATAATTACTTAGTGGCAGTGAGATCTGAATGCATAGCTCACGAGGGAAAGAGATTTTCAGAAACAGAAATATATGGTTCTGCATAACACAGTATGGTACTTTGGGTTAAAAAACATTATCATATTAATTAAAAGATTCCAAAAAACCAAAAGGCTTAATTTTTTCCAGTGCTGTGAACCTGCAGAATTTTTGCCTTCCACAAGACTGTAATGAAAAGACTTGGGGGTTGTGCTTTATGATGTCAGACCATGCTTTAGGATCGGAACTGAAATCTGCAGATCCTGGAGCAGACAAAGAAAGATACCAGGAATGACAAAAATGGGTCAAGAGGAAATCAACTGTTTTCTTTACATAATGGACTGGTAAATTTTCCCATAGAAGCACAATTCCTTCATGACTGTCACAACTGAGACTACACAGAAACAGCAGTGGAAAGAATGAGACTGAGACTGTGCAGAAACAGCAGGCAGGATAAGAGGAGTTAATTCTCCTTCAAGTTGCAGTTAATGCTCAGCAGAGTTTCGAGTACATTTCCTCTTCCTTACTCATGATATGCTCAGTCTAATTCGGTTCTGCTCACACGAGCAGAAATGACGACCTTGCTCACAGCCTCTCATTTAAATATAAGACCATACTGTAATTGAAAAAAAAAATAAAATCTGTTCTTCACCCCAGTTTTCACTGGTCATCCCTCTCTTAGATCAAGGAATATAAACAATTTCACAATTATGTTTTTGTGCTCTGTTATCAGTCCTCACATATGGAAGTTGCCGCAAAAGAGCTCAAGTCGTTATATGAACAAAGGCAAGATCTACATCTGCTAATGCATGCTCTCTGCCAGAACAGGACTTATCAAAGTTCTGCAGTATGCCCTGTAAAAGGTCAATAGATTTCTTTGTCTTTTTTTGTCCTCTAGTTTGACTTGGTCAGCTTCATAAGCCCCCAGTGTTTTAAGGTGGGGATTTTTTATCTTTGTTTCTTTTAGGGATTTTTTTGGTGTGCACTTTTTTTCCCCTAAACAAATCCCCAAATTCTCTACAAGATGATCAGTGGATGTCTTTTCAGATCTACAGAGGAAAAGTACTTTGATTTAGGTTTTCTAGAACTAAGTTAATGGCACAGATAAACACAACTTCTTCCCTAAAGTGAATTAAGCTCTACCTCTATAGTCACACACAAAGCACTGCTTTTACAATGATCAGCATCACCAAGAACTAATAAAATTCTTTACAGGAAATGGAAACACTTAAAGGAAGCACTTTAAGTAAATACAATTGCTTCCGAGGAAGAACCAAGAGAACATTTCAGCACAATTTTCTCAAGAGTTCCACACACAGAAAGAAAGTGCTTATTGTGCATATATGCTAAACAAAAAATATTTTCCTACATGGCATAGAATCCATAGAAGAGTTCAGAAAACATTCAACTGACAGAAGTTTTTAACGTTCCTTACATCATTTTTTCACTTACTTGGAATATCACAGAAAAAGGTATCCTTGTGGAAGTTCCAGTCTGCTTGCCTCTTTTCTCTTTCATAGTGATCATCTGACCATCTGTCATCTTGATGACTAAACCAGAATAAATAGTTTTACCTTAACTTAGCAAAGAAATTGTTAAAAGAAGGAGCATCCAAACACATCACACACCTTAACAGCTCTTACATATGATAAAACATATTTTTACCAATGTGCCTTTGATATACAAAAACTGAAACATTAATTTTTTTCTTTAAATTGAGAGACTTTGAAGGAAATGACATCGAGTCTAGTTCTAAAAATACCCATAACTCTAAGAGAAAACTAAAATTAAACACCTTTTAAGAGTTTGCGATGGGAAATATCTAGCCTGATTTGAAAGGCCTTGAGAATTGTAGATGATCAGACTCAATATTTATTGAAATCAGTGGAAGTACATATATTAACTTCTGAGGGTACCAGTGCAAGTACTACGCACAAACAAAAAACAGTAGTAAAATAAAATACATTTAAAATATAAATTCCTACCTTTTAGCTTGCTCATCTGCATATTTGAAAGGATAGTTTGCAAGTGTTGCTTTGTACCCTGTGTTTTTCACCATATTGTTCCATGTGACCAACCTCTGTCCTATGGCTGTCCCTCTTGGTTCAAAACCCTAAGAGGAGAAAATCACAAAATTCCATTAATAGTTTTCATTCTTTAGCTCAAACGGGAAAGCGGAAACACGATCAAAGTGATGGATAGTTTTCATTATGAAGCATAATTACTCCAGGCATCTACTTCTAAAGGTAAAATGCTTTATGACAGGTCAGACAAAATAATGACTGACTGTATAGAGTGACGAGGGATTAAGAATTCTCGCACGTACTACTTCTCTCCCCGAGAAGAGATGATTTAGTCTACCAAATGTTCAACACTTAGTTTTCAGAGTAAGGGCGTTCTACAAAGTCCTCTTCATTATCTCAATTATCACTCTTTATTGATTAAATATGATTAAAGAACTCTAAAGTATATCTGCTCTATTCCTCCAAGAGTAAGTCAAATCTTTACCTAATTTTAAAAGTGGCATTGAAACAATTTTAACAACTTGACTGTTTTCAAGAAATATCCATTACATATGGACATGTACAGATATACATACTATCCTATAAATAACAACTTATAGGAACAGTATATTTTTATTTGAAGTTAATAATTAAATGCAATATTTTCAATAAAAAGTCCTGAAAGTTACTCCTGGGTAAGACAGTTCAGGAAAAGTAAGAAATGAGCTCAGTATTTAATAGAATCTGATAAAAATTACGTTTAGCTTTCCAATACGGATATCATTTCATCCCCAGAAGGCCATTGGAATGCCCTTTCCTTAAATACTGGCCCTCACTCTTTGAAACCTGATTTAGAACGTATGGTCTGTGTTGTACTGTGCCGTACATCGAAAACTGGGATGCATTTACATTATCAATCTACAGCAGTTCTGCTAAAGGACATGTGACCTTTCAATACCAAAATGCAGAGAGAATTTAAACTAGTGGATAACACTCTCTCATGGCCACTGCTGCTTTGTACCACCATTTGCTGTTCCAATCTCAAGATTTCATACTTTTTTCTTTTTTAATTAGAGGAATTGCAAGGGTCTTTAACAACTAATTTTTTTCATGGATTCATTGGACAGAAATTGCTTCTGCAAGCTCACTACCAATTGAGTCTCTCTGTAAATTGTTTCCCAAACAGATTCATAGTACAGGGAACTTTTTCAGGCATACTAAGGCTCAGTTTTTCTCTCTGGGCAGATCTCAATTCAAGAGGAATCCACCAACCGCTGTACTTGCATTTGCTGTTTCCTGGCATCACTGAAAAAACGGCAAACAGAAAATACTTATTGATTAATATTTACTTACGAGCAGTGGATCAGAGAAATCTGGAAGATCTGGAACTAATATTCCAACCAGGGCACACACCACAATTAACACGGTGCACATGCCCAGGACCACCACGGGCCAGTCTGCGATTAGCGCGGCATAGCTACGGGAGAGGGGCAGAGAGAGATGTTACGGAAATGAAAGTTATACACAAAATTAATTCACACTTCTCCAAGGAGCTGTGTTGAAATACTGACCTGTGTTCTTTGTTACTCTTACAGGAAATTAAGCTGGCTATCACTAATGGACAGAAGCCATTAGGAAACATTTTTTCCACACATTTGTTGGGGTTTTTTTCCTTTTTTTTAAAGTAAAACCCCCCTCCACCTTTCTATCAAATCTCCTTAAAGCTTTCTATTTTTATATAGAAAGCTTTTCATATCAGACTATTATTTTTTCCCCTCAGGATTCTGACAAAAATGCAGGCTTTATCTTAGATCTTCTACGTCCTGCTACAAAGATGATTAACTGTGGACTAAAATAGATATTTCTGTTGTTTAGTACATGTTCAGCATTTAAAACTGCCACAGCAATAATTCACATAAAATACTTTTACACAAAAAAATGTCCCCAAAATAATGTGAATTGAAAACTGTTGCTTAAGATTAAACACAATTTTTTTCATATAAATACTTTTTCCTTAACTTTATGTTTGGCATGGATATTATCCATGATTGGGGATCACTAAAACTAGATACTTTGTTAAAAATTTAATGATAGAAAGACATCACTATTTCTTTTTTGAAAACTTAAGCATTTTAAAGAAAAAAAATCAGAGAGAAAAAAAAATCACTTTTAAAGTAGAACCCAAAAGAAAACATTTCCCCTATTTTTACAACAGTCATTAAAAAAATACTCAAGCCCTACATACTAATGATCCATGAAATCTCTTGTCAATTCAAAGATGCGAGGGAGCAGCAACACAATACATAAACTAATCAGCATTAGCTATCAGGTCTTCTAGCATAACATACATCCTTCCATTTTAACACCTAGTTCATTCTAAATTTTAAGAGTGCAAGAATTTTTATATGCAAATCTAACTTTCATTAATTTTGTAAAATATTTTTATTTTTGTTAAATTCACAGAAAAGTATCAGAAATTGATATCCAGAAATCTTAATTTCTAAATAATTTTTTTACAGTAAAGACTTGAATTCGTAGAGTTTATGTTTCAAAAACAACATTGTCTAAAGTAAAGAGAGTACAGGAAGTCCCATAAAGTTTAAAAGACATTAGAAAAATAATTATAGGCTATGAATCATTCTATACGGATGGTCTCTGTACACACTAAATATTGATCAAGAAGATCTACACTCTTACTCCCTCCTCAACTTACAAGCAGTGTAACATGAAAGTTTATAGCTTTACTTATCCTTTAGTTATTTCTACTGTCTTAAAAGATCATGGCTCTTTTTCAGTTTTAAGAGCAACTTATTAGCTAATCACAGTGCAACTACCAGCTCTACAGAATTTTTCTGTCCTGCTGCTAAGAGGGAGGCAATGGCCATCTCTTCACTCCAGCAATGTTTTCCCAACATTCTAACTGTAAAATCCACAGCAGTGAGGAAGTTTATGGCTGACTTTCCATAGCTTGTGGAAATAGGCACATATAGGGCTCTAAGTGCAGCTTTAAGGAGAAAGGAAGTCCAAAGCACTGGGTGTATCTCAATTTCCTATTAGGCAAAAATGAAATAACTCTTACATTCTCACACAAGAGGTTAATTAGTAAAGGCTTGAAAAGCAATCTGAAGTTAAAGTTTTTATTAAAGTGAATCACAATGGGGCAGCTTTCCAAATGAGCAATTGTACAAAGTAGAAGTGAAGGGAAGTAAATGACCTAAGAGAGTTTTCCTATTTATAGGACTAAATGTTTTCATAAACACCAAGCTAGACTGACTAGCTATTACAGACATTTGCTCTGCAGTCATAAAAGTCATACCCAAAAGATTTATTTTCCTATTCGTCACTAGTGCCAGATTTACCACTTTGACATGTTGTCTCTACACTTCTACTCTCAGCTGAGCAGCTCTTAATTTGGTTAAATTCTTTCAGTCACTAGCTGTAAAAGAAACTATGTCCTAGGTAAAGTGTTTAATGTGATAATAAGCCACAAACTGGAAACAGTAAGTGCTTGTTTACACCTGCAAATTTGTCCTATTTCTTGTATCACAAACTGAAATTCAGATAAGCAAAGCTGACCTGAGCTGACAAAAAGGATTAGCCACACTAAATTCTACCTGTCTGAGCATTGTTTGGTGCTGCTGAGGGCTCTGGTTCCAACCAAGTTGCCTATAACCAGCTTCAACCCCAACCCACTGTACGTGGCTGAACAGATGGCAGTTATTTTGCACCCATTAAAGAGCCATAAAATGAGCTTAATTACTTTTTCTTTTCTCCATGAAAAGTAAGCCACTGCCCTGGTTCTGCGTAAATGACCACTTGCCTGAAAATGCCCGAGTCCAAGAGGAAAATGCTTACATCAATTCCTCCGTCGAGGAATCACATTCAGAAAGGATATCCTTAGTGCTAAGCACATCCTTTAGCACTTTTCTAAATCAAGATAACACCTACTGCTTTTTGATGCCTAATTAAAACTATTGTTTGGTTGTGTAATGACTCAGACATGTAGCCACAGTGATACCTTAATTCTCTTTTTTTTCCTCCTCCAAACTACTCAAGCACTGAATGATGAATTCTCTTAAGTCTGACACTGACTGAAAGATCATTCTTTATGCCATTTTGCCCCTTCTTTCAGTCTAGTTGTTAGAATGGTACTACAACTTTTAGCTATCATACCATTAAAATGCATATAGCTTTCATTGATTTATTGCCTCCTGATGTTTTTCACACACTTAAAAAAGGTTTGGTTTGGTTTTGTTTTTTTCTTAATGTTTTAATTAACTCAAAACGCTTAGGAGATACAGTAATTCAATCTGTATTTATCTCAGCTATTTAGCACCACTAAAAGCACCACTGGTTTCAAGCAATTTGCCCCAGGGTGATCCAAGACCTCAGACAGTTTCTTCAGAAGGAGAAGGCACAGAAGATATTGTTTAGTTTTCCTTCCCATTTTAAGCTACAGTATAATGCATGGCTAATGTTCAACTTTTCAAATCAGCACCTGTATGCAGATGTACTCAACTTAAACCACTACCCACCCTCATATAGAGACAGAAATGTACCATATAAAGTGTCTGTATTGTAAAATGGTCACTAGAGCAACAGATATTTGTGTGACTGAATTCATAGCAACACATAGATTTATGTAACCCAAAACAGGTACTTAACAAACAGCCCTGTTCTTTACTGAAGGCAAATCTTAATGAGGGATTGTTTTTAATATATTTTCACTTGAGATGGTTTCCTGTTGCCATTGCTGTTGCATTGACAGCTTTAGACACGTTGCTCTGTTACTTTCTATGACCCTGCCATTCTTCAGAGCATATACAATCCAAACCTAGTGCTCCTGATTGCATGGGGCTTCTGGCTTTAGAAGAAGAAAAAACTCTTATGATGAAATTTTCTGAACTTGTCTGTCAGGTTGATTTATCATTATTGATGATACAGCCAAGCCACTTCTCAGAGTAGCCCTTAATCAAAAAAGTACCAAGGCATGGAGTTTTCATGCTTGTGTACATACACACAAAGAGAATGGTACAGATTGGAATAAAAATGCCATTAAATAGATGAAAACAAGAAGCATTGAAATCTGCACAGGTTTTTAAATTCTGGCCCAGTATTAATGAAGAGACTGCTTGTCTCTCTATAAATAGAGCACCTGAGTTTGGCCACCTTCTGCATTCTATCCCCTTCCTGCTCCTCCAGAATTCACAGATGTGTTACAATTAGGGAAGTTAAAGAACTTGTCCATCTCTTTCTTCCAGTGTTTATTTAGGGACCCATTGTAGATCAATTCTCCTAAATGTTGTTTGGCCTTGCTGATGCTACCTGCCTCCACAGTCTCCCGTGGCAGTTTCAGAAATTCACTACCCACTGCATAAAGAAGTACCTTTTTCTTTTAAAATCTGTTTTAATTTGATTGTTTATTATTTTCTTTGAATATTCCTTATTCTTGCATTGTGCGGGGAATAACATTCTGCAAACCTCACGTGTGACAGCACTGGACCTTACCTTTTTGGTAACTTGAATGGTCTGGCTGGCCTAGAAGGAGGAAAAAAGAGAGTAATTGAAAATATATGAAATATGCATGCATCTACCAATTTGTTTAATTCTTCCCATACATGGATAAGCAAATGAATGCTAAATATCAGATATTTTGGAATACGAATTATTTTGAAAGGCCCACAATCATATTCAATTGAGTCTTTGCAAACAAGTAATTCAGAGAATAATTACTGCTACAGACAGCTGGGTTTTCAAAAGTGGAATTTTATGCAGCTGATTTTTGGCATTACTATTCCAGAGGCTTTTCCAGTTTTCAACAAGAGACCAAATAAAGTAACATGGTAAAACTTCAGTACCATTGAAAATCGTGACAAAGTTTGCACATGATGGGAACAGACAACCATAACCCCCTGCTCTGACTTTGCAATCCACAGACCTTCTTAATTGACCTTTGTAATTCCATTATGAAAAATTATTTTGGCCATAAATTCTGTTTTGCCATAATACAGGAAATATAATGACAAAGAGTACCTCTCTAAAATAATTTTTATGCATGTTTTTCTTATTTCTTAAAAATCTAACATTATTTTGATGAGGAGATAGCAAATCCAAGTGAAAATTATTCTTATCTAGCAGTTCAGTGAGGACTTCATTTTGTTAGCTATTGGATCAGCAAGTTTCACATATATTTCACTTAAAATAAAAAACTTCCACGAAGAATTTGCAAGTCCTTTCAAGAACTTCCTGTCTACGACTGCAATGTACAACCACTCCAAAGAGGTAACCATACTATGCCTTCAGTTAAGTTATGGACTTGTCTCACCACCAAAGACATATTTAATATTACTCCTTTAAAAAAAGTACAGAAAGCAATGAATAAAGAAAAAGCTATTGCATAAAACAGATCACTTAGTAATTTTACACTGAGGTTGCCAAAAGCACAGATTTGTATGCTTTCACACCACCAGAATAACAGTTCAAACCTCAGGCTCCTCAGAGATTTTCAGAAAAGCTTAATTTAGTACACAGAAAATAAATTTGCTGTCCTTCAAAGTACAAGATTCAACAAATTGGGTTGAAATCCTCATCCAAGAGAACCAAAACACTCTGGTATAATCATCTCAAGGTAGCTGCAACCATGCCCACACCAGGTGTGAGGACTGCTCAGACTCTATCTATCTCTAACTCTGAGCTACTGTAAGATGAAGGTGAAATAATCCACAGAAATCTGAACCTGTGAAACACAATGCTGTTACACCAAACAAAAAGTACAATCCAATGCAAACCAGCTCTTTATGCAGCAACAGGCCACTTCAGATACAGATTCAAAGCACTGCTAAATAACAGGATAGCAAAAGTGTGATGGAAATGCAATTGAGAACCGCTGTACGAAATAAGATTTCTATAAAAGCAAATCTCTATCAGCTGTAATTCACTGTTGTTTGGAAATGCTCCAACCCTATGCAGCTGTTAACTGGGACATGCCTGTAGGTACTGCACAGTAGTTAAGAGTTGCTCCTTGCAGCCATGTGGAAGCTGGAGAAAAGCAGAATAACCAATCTGCAGTTGCAGTAACTCAAGGATTAGGGAAAGGTATAGACAAAGATCCTTTGTTAAATCCAGCCACAAAAGTGAAGATTAAATTTATGAAATGTCACTAACCCTCAGACTGCCAGTCCAAGATGCACAAATCTGACCTTCAGAGGTACTGACCATACCCAATTTCTCACCTGATGCCAAAAACTTCTGGTACCACTACAAGAACAACAGACTCAGCAGCAGCCAAAATGTACAGAAACCCAAACAGAGTTCTGAAACGGCTTTGCAACAGGAAGTTGCCTGAGCCTAAAAAGATGTTGTGGCAAGTTCAAGGGACTGTTTGCCATCTGATCTACAGCCTCAACCACAAAATCAGCTTTTCTCAACTAAGGCTAGACTGGACTGTAAGAAACTAGGTACTGAAGTCAGAACTCACTAAACTTGAATCTGACGTTATCAGTAACAGGATGTTGTATGAAAAGCTTGAACAGACAAGCCCTTTCATGCAGTAATTCAGCACCAATGCAGAGCACAAACTGAATGTGTGCCTCCACATATCCATGGAAAAGGAGGTAAAGCTACAGAGTTGGGTATAACAGATTTTTGTAACTGCAGCACAGACTCTTGGGTTTACAGATGAGAGAGAAATATGAACAGACATATTTACTGTCGTTCAAACATGAATTTCTAGAATTTATTTGTAAAGATCTGAATTTCCAAATATGCTCAGTCACTTTTGACAGTGAGTCCTGTTTTCATCTGTGTCATAATGGGCCCTGTCATGAGCAACAACACCAGACAACAGTGTGGCACATGCAACAGCCACCCAAGGACAACAGCTAGTACAAGCTTTGCAATCAGGCTGACTTGTATAAAGGTTTCTGTGATAACTCAAGGCTTTGCTCAGACAGCGAGGTACAGAATCTCATCTGAGGTCCCCACAAAGCTGGCAAGACAAAGTTATTGGAAAGGACCAACATGTAACTGATAACACTCCAGGGATGATGCTGACATCTTCTCAATGTATCTTGTATATTCACTCTACACAGCCCTCCCAGCCCTTTCTGTATGCAAATTCCTAGTGGATAGGCATGTTTTAAATCTCTCTTTTCAAGCTTTACCCTGTCTTTCAAATACATCTCTGTAACTGAGATCTGGCAAAACAGATTTTCTAAACAGAACGTAAAATTTGTTTTAGACAGAACTTTCAAAAAATAACTTTGCCTAATTTGGTTTACACAAAAGGAGTAAAATTACCAGTAACACAACCACTCCTTATCCTCCCCCTTTCCCATCAAACCCAAACTACATTCCCCTCTGTTTCCTCCACCTGCAAAATATATTCAGTGTTGAACAAATGATGATGATTAAGTTCTTCAAAGTTAGGGAGGGTTAAAGGTCACACCTGCTATCAAACTGTTTTGTTTCGAAAAGCATGCATTGAAAAAACCTGTGTACACCCGGGTGAATTCCAGCAGTGTAACCAATTCCTTGCAGCTGTTGTGATGACTCTATTATATTGGTCGATAGGAAAAGTTATCCCTGAAAACTATGCCCCAAAAATTCTTTAGTTATGCTCTAAAATACAGAAATGCATGGCAAAACCAGATCTTTCCCACTTAATTAATGCTGTCGTATCTAATTTCTGAAGTATTATACTTTCATTGAGCCAGTTTAAATAACACCACTAACCTCCAAAAACAAGTGCAGACAAAAACCAATTCTCATTGGTTTTCATGAGAAAGAAATGTTGAATTCCATTATTTTGCTGGGACAAAAGCCAAGTTGATCTGTGTATTAAATTACCTCTGAACCCAGTTCTCACAAGCCTGACAGCAGAAAGTGACAATCACAGTTGTTTGTGACCAGACCAGCACAACCAAGTTATTGACACAAACTGCAGTCACTGATTAAAACCTAATACACTGTGCACCGAGGGGGGCAAAGGGAAAGGGGAAGAAAGGGACAGGTTCTATTCTACCACCATTTACTGCGACTATCAGCCCCTGCCCAACAGATGCTTTGCTTCATCCTGTTCTTTCCCAATAGCAAGTTTTGTCTGAGCATCATACAGTTAAGAAATACATGAAGAAAAGATACACAGATTGGTTAAAACCCCCAGGTGTTTCTCAATATGAAATGTATTTCGGTTGACCAGCATCCTTCTGTGCAACACGGTGAAAAGGACCAGTGGTGCCTCTAAAAGGGTTGCTGTAATATAAGCAAGTTTACTGTAGGAAATAACAGAGTATCGGGGGGATGGATCAGGGCACTGGTTTGGACTGGACTGCTACAGCTCTAATATTCACCTTTTCAGACTAAATTAGCACTTAGCCTCCGTGTTTCTACCAATATTTTGAACAGTGAGGTAACAGAAAACATTTGTACCCTTGTGTACATACCAAATTGAATAGGGTCAGTTCACACATATAAAAAATATCATTGCCTTACATATTTTTCATTCTGAGAAAGATGATGACTAGTGCTACAGCTTCCTAGAGGGGATCACGCTGTGCCATAGGTCAATATCCTGATTTCAGGTTCCCAATGAAGCCAATGTCTCCTTTTGGTTACAGCACTGAATCAGTTTTCATATGGAAGTTAATAGATTGGTATATCAGAGAGGGGAGTTTGGTCTTAATTTCAAGAATTACAATGGAAAATCGTGGAAATCCTATGTATTATTAAACCTAGTTCTATAACTTTCATGTCACCTGGACATTACATAGCACAGAGCAATGTTTCATGAACATGTTCCTCAACACTGGACTGTTAAAAATGGATTTAACATTATGGATGATTTACTGCATTTGCAGTGTGCTTCATTAATCTAATGCATTTCAGGGAAATACAAGACTGAACACATCAGAGGACAATAAAAGTATCTAGACATTCCAAGACATTCTTTTGCACTTTCCTCACAAACTTCAGTCGTGAAACAGGTATCAATTTAAGTAAGCCCTTTGCCTCACACCACAAGGAATCAATGCCTCCTGCTTCCTTAGTGGGTGCAAGAAACCCTGCAGAAGGGTTTCTATTCATTTCCATGAACAGAAAATTAGGAAAACAGGCATACTTTGAAGAGAGTTTTCTAGCTGTTGTGGAACAACCATAGTTTTTAAAAAGTGTTAGCAGCTATCGATAACCTAACAGGTTGAAAGAGATATGAATATGATTTTGAAAAGGAACATTGCTGCTTACACTGATAGTACCTTTTTTCTTTTTAAGAGTCAGTTAAAAGGCATGAACACATTCCAAATCATATCTTCATACTAACTTATCCAAACAACACCTTCCTGACATTCCTATTACAATTCTAGATATTGACCTAGCTAAACATTTGATTTCTGATTTACTTCATGTCACTTAGATGTAATTAATTTCTCTTTCACAGTGGGTAGATGTAGAGTGGATAGAGAATTTTTCCTCATTTTTCCTTGGAGGAACAACAAGACACTTAGACTTTAAGCTGAAATTAATGCCTGTGGGTTTACCACCCTGACATGGGGCAGCACAAAGGCATGGCCTGGGATTGCTGTGCCCTATTTTAAGGTGTGAGGAAACAACTAACAGCATCAGATAAATCTAAAACACTCAGTATGGGTGCTTCTCCTCTGTTTCATTCCTGGGAGACGGCAGATAAGGGAAGCAGAAAGCTGCTCTCCATATATAATATATAAAATATCCAGCTGACTCTGGTGTTTTGCTGCAGCTGACTCAGCTTCCAGCCCTGGTACCACCTCCCAGCTGGAACCAGCACTAATTGCACTGCCTGCCATCAAGAAGTTTATTAGGAACCCCCAGCTGGCTGGACTAGAAGCATCTCAAAAAGATACACACCTTTGCAAGGTACAAAGTCTTTTCCCATTTAATTGCAGGAACTGGTCTCTAATGCAGAAAGTACTGACTGCTGATAAATGCCATCCCTTAGCAAATCCAGCTGAGACCCATACTCAGTGTTGTTTGGATATGAACAGTGACAGCCAACCATAATTTCAGGGCTCAAACCCAGGCCCAAGGGTAGTATGGAAATGGTTCCTGACAGCAACTTGACAGATTAGGAAAAGCCTAATTTTCCAAACAATCATTCAAAGAAAACTGGTCAGGTGGCTGGTCTCCTTCGTTTTGGTGCTGAGCTGCACAGAAGTTTGAAAATAACTGTATACATTACAGCTATTTATCATAAAGGCGTCAGAGGCATGTAAAGCAATCACTGACAGTACTGCAGACACACAACAGCAGCAGAAGCAGTCGTGACAACTGCTCTAGCAAAACAGTAAATGAAAATTGTAGACATTGCAGTAAATGTGCAACACCTTCAGTTTCTGGCAATTCAGACAAACACTGAGAGTCTCACATAATCTTAATTCTACTTTCCCTCCTGTAGGTATTTCTAAGAGGAATGTATTATTTCTCTTGATACAAATAATATCACAACCATAAAAACACACAGCATATTTGTGAAATAGTGTACTCTTTAGGATGGAAACTATATCTATCTTCTTTCTGAATCACCTTGTATACCACAGGTGCCTGAACATACTGATACAAAAAGAAAATCGTTAAAAAGCCAATATTAGATAAACCAATTTTGCACTCTTGCTTTTCATTTAAAGATTCACTTCAGTCAAAAATGCTAAGTTGCAATAAATAGCTGTATTTACTGAAGAAAAAACAACCAAAAAGAAATATAAAGACTCTCCTGTCCAAGGATTATGAGGTGTTTAACCTCAATGCTTTACTTTGCCAGAGGGAAATTATTCCCTTTGTTGGTAGATCTGGTTACCAGAAGTGATAAAAGGTAGGGTTTTGTCATTATTACACTCATGGATAAGTTAAATCCCTACAGGATAGAACAAGATATGCATCATATTGTACATTCTCCATTAGAACATACAATACAAACTAAATCCCTGTAGAGGAAGAAAATCCGCATGTTTTCAGAATGTCATTGACCCATGAGAACAATCTGAATTGCTCTTAAATATGAAGCTAGCTTTTCCTGCTATATCAGATATAACACCTATGTGCTTTATCATTTTAACAATCACTACAGTCACTCAGACAACAAATCCAATGGATTAAGTTGCCAAAAAAGTTTTTTACAAGACTCCCAATTAAATATCTTGCTCTGATGCACAGTTTTCCTTGATTCTAACCATGAACTTTATCTAGCTGTTTTTTAAACATGCAGTGTTCATTTTATTTGCCTGCATTTAGCTTTACTTGTTTAGATCTTTAAAGGAAGAATAGGACAACCCATTGCAGAAGGATGTTGTAAAGATGACAGAAAATTTATTTTTCTGAAAAGTTGCTTTTTTAAGGTTTTACTGAAAGCAGGAGAAATGTAACGAATTTTCAGGGTTTTTTTTCTCCACATAAAATAATCCAAAAGGATTTCATTTTTTTAATCTCTAGATTATCTGGGTGAAATGATCTGAAACTAACTGCTATTTCATCCCATTAAAAGGCATGAAATGTCAATGTTGCAGCTTTGCTTAATGTTGTACACATGAATTATTTCTGCTAAGACTATTCTTTTGCATAAAATTAAGCAAAATGAAACTATGCAGACCAAAAATCAATATGCTATTTGGGAACTGTATTACAGATGTGAATTCACATTTTTATAGTTGAGATATCAAGCTTTATAAAGGTTCTTGTCTCCTTTTCTTATGTTCTTACCTACCTCTTCAGTTCCAACTGACCATCTGTTCTATGTTCACAGCAAGTATGAGCAAATAACATTGCCTTTCTGCAAGGAAAGCAGCTGTAAGGAAGATGTTAAAAACAATAAAATCATTGTCTGAGTGATCCTTGCTCTATTTCTGATTTAAATTTAAGCATAAACGTGTATGCTTTCTGACCTACAGCATGCACACTGGGTAAAACCCTACAGAGTGTGGCAGACCCCACATACTTAACTAAGCCAACATTTCATTAATTTCCTCTCTGCTATGAAATCAATATTAAACTTTATTAACCCACTCTGAAAAAGTAACAGGTAGTTTTGCTATCTCCCATTCACAAACTTCTCATGCCACATTACAACAGGATAATATGTTTCCATCAAGTCATCAGAGATGGCAAAAGGTCAATGCAATCATATTGACATCCTATATGTGTGTATTTTCATTTGGAAGTCAAGCAACAGGGCTGGGAGTGATGTCCTATGACGAGCGGTTGAGGTCTTTGGGCTTGTCTAGTTTGGAGAAAAGGAGGCCGAGCAGAGACCTCACTGCTCTCTCCAGCTTCTTGAGGATCTCTTCTCCCTAGGATCCGTGATGGGACGTGTGGGAATGCTTCAAAGATGAGCCAGGGGAGGTTTAGATTGGACATTTCTTTACCGAGAAGGTGGACAAACACTGGAACAGACTTCCCAGAGAGGTGGTCGATGTCCCAGACCTGTCAGCACCCAAGAGGCATTTGGACAATGGCCTCAATAACATGCTTTAACTCAGTGAGACCTGAATGGGTTAGGCAGCTGGCTTAGATGATCCCTGTAGGTCTCCTCCAAATGAAATAGTCTATTCTATTCTATTCTATCCCTGCATGATTTATTACATGCTAAAATTAAAACTGCTATAAATTTATATTATACAGGTGACTTGAAATTGAAATGCTCCTATAATCATCTCCAAAGCTGGGGGGGGTTGTTGGTTTTTTCCCCTCTCCCTTTCCTTGCTGCTCCATATGGAAGACATAGATGCAGGAGCCCAGGATTTACTTACCAAGTCTTCAGTTCAAGATTCCTTAGAAACTCATGTTTGCAATACTGACTTTTAACATATTCCCTCTTTCATCTTCAAAAACTGAGTAAATATTATCAATTACTAGGAAAGCTGGCTCTTTTCCTTAATAGCATCTACTTGATCTTGAACAGGAATTAAATCATCTTCTCTGTAGGAAAATCTGACAGCATATCAAGGAGCCAAGTAATACAGATCCTATAAACACTTTTCTTTTATTCTTCTTTCCCTAAACTTTTCTCCGATGAGTGTAGCCACTTTTAAACACTTCTCCAAAACTGTCAATAAGAAAACTGCCATCAAACATACTTAAGCTGGATTGTCCCAGCTTCAAATGGCATAGTTTATACACAATTTAAAGTATATACTTCTTCAAAAGGTTTAATTGAAGCTATATATATATATATATTCCTTTAACTTCTGAAACACTAAGGGCAGAACCACATATAGCACTGCCTGGCAAATTAAACAAAAGTTCTGAACTATTTAAGACAATTAAAAAAAGCTTAGTAAAATACCACCATGAATCATTATTTGAAAACAAGCCAACAGCTAATTTGGAGCAGACTAATATTATTTCAAGATCCTTCACAACTATAAAATCATTAGTCTTTTTTCTTTTCTTGGTAATTACAGTGAAATTAATAGATATATTCTGGGATTTAAATGATGACTAGAGTAGTTTTCAGCATTTTTACTGGCAAAAAGTTCCTTCCTTCAAAATATTTTATTTCAAAGCTGTTTTTATGACACTTCCCAGTTGAATGGAGCAACACAAGGTCATGGTCCCATCTTGTATTTCTCTGACAGACAGGAAATAAACGTGACCCAAGAAATCACAATATACACAGAAGAAAAACTCCATCCCATGATACCAAGAAGAATGAAAGAGATGTACAAGGGTGCCTATTTTTATCACAGTACTTCTCCACAAAGGCTGAAACGAATGCTCTTATAGGCAGTAATGACTGACATTAAGCATATGTAAGTTTGAGTCTGGCGTAGGGAGACTTCAGACTGTCATAAATCACACCTCAACTGGTACATGCTTTAGTCTTCCTTCCTGTGCAGATGTAAGAATTTGTGCATGTAAGTCACCATGGGGTTCATTTTTGTTCTCAGAAAACCTCTTTTGACCAGAGAGCGTGCTTGAAGATAGACTAAAAGCACTTAAAATTTCTCCAAATTATTCACCTTACTGTGGGTACAAACAATAGTTTTTATCTTTCTGCATATGTTATCTCTTGCAGCAAATGAAAACACTGTTACTTAAGCATCTTTGTTCTAAATTTAGTAAAGTATTTCACCTCAAACATATATTTCTGTGTTGAACTGCTGTTCCAACATCTGTGAATTTAGTCACTTAGAATGTCATAACTTCTAAGTGATATAAAACAAGTGTATATTCAACTCAATTAAAAGATTTAAAAGGTTTTAGTATGCAATTACACAAAGAAGGCTCTTCAGCTTACACTGGCACTGATGAAAACCTGTACATACATAATGAGACATTATCGTCTGTATCTCCTGACATTAAATTTGTTTTGTATGCTCAGTAAGAAGCAAGTAAAAAAAGGGAATATTCGCTGAACATTTAAAGTTTCTAGTATTGCAGCTGAGACAACAAAAAAGCACTGCAAGATTAAACAGGCTATAGAAGAGATTTAATGTAATCAAAACTATTCAGCAAAAAGTTAGCAAAAGTTCATCCATTTGATGGAACAAACTAAACAGCCTACAAACTGGAAGTGTAAAGCATGAATTTTGTGGAAAGGTATCCCATTAACATGATAGAAAATACGGGAGAAGTGGGAGAAGTGATGCATGTAAGCTCTTCTAGTCCAGTACATTCATCTATTTATGATTTTATTAGAAAAAAACCAAAACACATCCTAATTTGCAAATAGAACGGCCAGGCTCTCTGAAATATCATCAGGATTTCTACCTATAACTTCCCTCACCTGCACTGATCTGTTAGTGGTACCATTGCATTTCTATTTTGCATTGATAGTCCAGGCTTTAGAGATTCCTTTATTCAGCAGATATCCTGCACAGAAATCTCACAGCAATCTTAGTGTAGCAAAATTAATGCCAAATTGCTCAGGCACCCTCTGTATTTCCCTCTTGCATTGTGTTTGGGTTTTTATTTTGTTTTTGTTTTTGCTGTTTAAGCACCACTGACTAATTAAAAGCATTCACATCAATTATTATTATTTACTAGGAGATGAAGACAACACCGACACATCAGAGAGGAAGGACAAGTGATTTTGGAAGGAGTTAGAGACAGAGACAATTATGGCAATTCATAAACAGCTTTTCAAAGTCAATGCTTCTCATTCTGCCCCTTCCCCCATCATAATGAAGATTGAAAACTTTTAAGTAGAAATACCCAAATCTTTCAAAACCCAACTCTTTAAGTGCTGAAAATCAGGTCACTGGCCAAACATAGTTTAGACTTTTGCTCTTTGTTGTTTACTGTTGTCTTCATTCACATCTGAACCTTACTACAACCTCCAACTGAATTAAAAGTATTTGAGAACAACTAAACATGGTCAAAACATTCCAACAAACTGCCATAATTTTGGTTGTTCTGCCATGGTTGGGCTTTTTTCTAAATAAATGTATGCAAATGCTCAGTTTTAAAAGTAATCTCAAAATTTCCACCTATTAGTTCTTTTCAAGAGTGAACACAGCTGATGCTGGTTTTCCAGTCAATCAATACAAAAGAAAGGCCCCATGCTTTTTATGGTATCCCTCATATTATCAGCTTTACATCTTCTGAAGACGAGTTCAAAGGCCCAGCAGATCGCTGGTTATGTGTGAGGTCTTCTTTTGTTCAAGGAAAGGTGAAGGATACAGGGCACAGGAAATTCATCTTCAACCACACATGGAACCTGGAGCCTGCAAGTAGCAGGGCCTGCAGAGCAAAACATGGCCAGGCTGGTACTCAGCTGCACTCAGACCAGAGCAGGAACCTTCTAAGTATCTTTTTCCTATGGCAAAAATACTTGATTCAAAGCAATCTGAAGTCTAGACAAATACTAACGCCTAATTATTAAAATTAAAAGCCTGCAAAGATCCCTTGGACAACCCAACGAATGAGGGTTGGTTTTTTTAAGCACACTTTATATTTTTCTAGGCGTGATATTTTTAATGTGTTCAGCCACTGAATTACAAATGGCATTTTTATTTGTATTCTGGTCTCTGTGTGTCAGTCCTTTGCTTTCAGCACTACAAAGTGCAGCATGTTGTTTACACAGCCAGCAATGCACACTAATTATCATGGGAAGAGTAAATGAATTAATAAAAACAGAATAAACCCCTTAAATAATGATAATGGGATAATGAAAGACTAAAATAAAAATGTGTGAAAATGAGAAAGCACAGCTCAAATGGGATGGATATGAAAAATAATTTTCAAGAAAGAAAAAGAATCAGCTCATTTGGTCACAGGGAGAGCTCTTTCTCCACATGTGCACAACAAAGAATCCCACATTTGGGCTCAGATGCATGAGATGGCTTCACATTCCCTTTCCTTTTTCTCAGCTACATCAAAATCCCCAAGTAAGCCACTGGGCTATTAATGCTGCGCAGAAAAGGAAGCATCCAGTTTGTGGTTCCCATATGCCTCTAGTCTCCTCATTATGGGAAGAACTCCTATTTTGGCATAGAATAAATGGCTTAAATGAGAATATAGCCAGAATTAGTATTGTTTCCGTACAAATTAGCAATATACGGGAACTCCAGATCTACAGCACGAACCAAGAGATTTGCAACATCCTGAACAGCGAATGAAATGATGGTAACAGCTTGTGCCTTTTACTTGCTAAAGCTTGATAAAACATTTCAGAAATCTGATCTTCACAAACCTGACCTAAAGGGCTTTTTTAAAGATACCTATCTTTAATTTTCCTAAAGGAAGGCAGAAAGTCTCTTTTATTAACATTTTAACACAGTATATGCATATGTATTTTGTACAAATGACATCAGTACCAATTCCATATAACAAGTGAAAACAAAAATCTTTTAATGCATCAAATAAAGCAGAAGCTAACAACTTTCAAAATGTAAAATATTAAGATAGGAGAGGTTGTTTAAAAAACTCCATATAGGAGTTGTTGTGAACAGTTAATGTTGCTGAAATGAGAATATTTGAAAATATTTTGTACACACGTATACATATAATCAGCTCTGCAAGCCATGCAGAATGTACTAGATAACAATTATCCTTTTCCTGGAATCAAGCAGGGAACTGTTTCATAACAAAGTCTTGTTATTAAGATTAGTATTTGGAAAACATTCCCTTGCTTTTTGAAAAAACAAGAGATTTTTTTTTTCTGGTTCTAATCTTTATGTGAAATAACTAGAAGGAAAATATAAAGTGGGTAAGAGGGAGTTGTAGTGTTCTACCCTCACTTCATAGCTTTTTCATTTTTACAGGTCTTCTTTTTAAAGTACTAAATGAAGTGTAAGTATTCAAGTATATCTGCAGTGCTGTTTAAACAGCGTGTGGCACAGAACTCTGAGACACACCAGAACCTAGAATCCCAGAACCGCCACATAAATCCGCAATGCCAAAACAGTTCAAAAGAAGGTTTAAATCTAACTGAAAGAAAGCTGTACTATAAGTCTGGAGGTATGAATGCTTTACCAGTTTCCTGATGCTGGTTTTTGCCTTCTTTAGAATATAAATTAGTCTAGCAAGCGAAAACTAAACAGCAATTTAAACGAACTAAGCTTTGGGAGCTAAACACTCCAAACTAGGCTGGTGGGGGATGAGGAGCAATTTACATATATCCCGAAGTCTTAAATTTTAGCCAAACTAATGACTCTGTGAGGCTTTAAACAGATTTTTTTTTCGTGTTCTCGCTAGAGATGACTGTATGATTGTGGAGAGATCATCCCATATGTCCTTTTATCCTGTCTTTTCCACCACAGATAATTCAGATGTTTTTCCGAACAGTTCTCTTTACTTATCTGCTTTAGTCAAAAGCATTAACAGTATAGTCTCGAAATGTAA
This sequence comes from Lepidothrix coronata, assembly GCF_001604755.1. Taxonomy (NCBI): domain Eukaryota; kingdom Metazoa; phylum Chordata; class Aves; order Passeriformes; family Pipridae; genus Lepidothrix; species Lepidothrix coronata. The sequence continues at coordinate 2,850,930 of NW_016690218.1, forward strand.
ATAACAGTAGGTGATATAAAGCAGATCTGCCCTGAGCAAAAAGTACTTGTATGAATTTATTGGTTTGATGCTGCAAAAGTGCAAGCACCACACACACTGGCAGTCTGGAGCATTTTCCTTATCAGCAGCACCAGCAGTTCTTTCACAGCTTCCCGACCTCTTCTCCCCTACCTTTTGTCTCCGAGTCCACAGACCTGAGCTTTCTAAATTTTATCATCAAAGAGAGATTCCAAAAGAATATCAAGATTAGGAAGGATACTGGTAGCTTTTAACTGGCATTTTCCTATTAAAAAATTTCCCATAAAAGTCTGAGAGAAGCAACCCAATTTGGTACCAGAGACACCACCACTGTTATCCCATGCCTGCCACAATCCTGAGACAACTTACTGAACGATCTCTGCACATTCTTCCTCTTCCACTCCTATTTACATGCATACACCCCTATACAAAGAATAGATTTCAAAAAATACCAGGAAAGATTGTAAGAATTTTCTGGGTTTATTTTTTTTATTGTAGTGTTTAGTTCTCCTAAAGTGTGCAACCCTTCGTTATTTATTTTATCTTTCTTTCATCCCACTAAACACGCTGCTGGGCTGCATAGTTTTACACTTCTCTGGTGGCTCCTAACTCGGTGCTTCCAGTTGTCATGAATCAGTCTTCATGCTTTATCCACTTCTTAAGATTGACAGCCTTACTTGGTTGTTTTCCTCATATCTGCTCCACCTTGAAGGTTAATGATGGTTACAGAAGCAGGTGGCAGCAAAGGAGGGGAAATAACTACCCACCTTCCAGTGGCTCTAAGCTTCATAGGTTTCCTGAGATACACAAATGTGTTCTGGCAAAAAGGGTTACTTCAGCATGAGTCCTCCAAAGGAGCAGGGTAGAAAAAAAAAATCTTCCAACAGTACTGAAAAGCACTAATCATACAATGCTCCAAACTGGTAAGTTTAGAAATTATTTGTTAGAAAGCAAACCAAATTCCCAGACAACTGCATTCTGTTAGGGAGAGACGGTGAGAACTTCCCAGAGAGTGTTTTTGTGTCAAGGTAACATGCCCACTAAAAAGAGAGGTATGAACATGTTTTCATGAACTACTACAAAATAACACAAAAAACTTCACTCAAGATCTTCTAACCTCAGAAAAACATATAAAAATAATCAGAATCATTACAACTTAACAGTTGACCTATTTTACTTACTTTAACAGTAGAATTTTTTGCCACAATCATGTTGCAAACCAATAAAAATATTTTCTTTCATGCTGCAAGACTTTTTCACCAATCTAAAAGATTACCAGCTGCCCAGACTTTCAAGTTAGGGTGTATAGATGAGGTTTCCATATAATTTAGTTTCGACTTCAAAGCTGAACCCAACTACAAAATTCCAGATCCAGCCAGCTTTAAGAGGATAGGACAATTGTGGCATTTTTTCAATCTGTCTTTACACACTCCAATCTGCAATGATATACAAGAGCCACATTCCTTTAATATTAGGTCACTGACAAATGTTAAGCCTTGGGCTTCAAAACCTGACAAAACCTGTCGTGCTGAAACAATTGGTTACCTGCCCGGAACCGTAAGTGTCAGAGATACAGTTTGCAAAGAGTGTTCATCCCCTTCTATCTAACCACATCTTTCCCCTGTTCTTAAAATTATAATGATATTTGAATGCATTTTCTAAAAATACAAAGAACCAAAATTAAATCTATTATTTTATTATTATATTATTAATTAAATTTGATGACACACTGAATTTAATTAAAGTATTGTATGAGAATGTGTATTTTAAACAACCCTGCTAAAATGTGCACATGTTACAAAGCTGGATAATTTCCAGTGAGCCTTGTAATAAAAATATGTGGAGAATAAGCTGTTGTGCAGATTATAAACTCAAACTGTAATAAAATTGGAGAGTGGAACAAAGATTACATAAAAATATCACACATCTAAGTGTTACTCTTCTGTGTACAGAAAGTTACCTGAGCATGTAAAAAATGAATACACATTTATCACCTATTCTTTTTAGCACTCCATTACCTTAGCTAGAAGCAAGTCCAGAAATGAAACAGCAATCATTTGATAGGGATATGCAGAGTATGTTAACACATATAGCTGGTTAAATAAGTATAGGAGCCTTAAAGGTCAGATAGCATCTTGTTTTGACTGCTAACAGTAAGACAAACCATTTACAACAAATCATCATCTATAATTTACGTACATTCATGTAGAAATGTGTACTATGGCAAGGAAGTGCAAGAAGAAAAAAACCAAAATATCTCAGCTCAAGAGCCCAATCAGAGACATTCAAGTAATCTTTGTATTTGTGAAATGTTACAGAAGACATTATTTTACTATATCCAGAAGAAATTTTTACTGTTTTTATTTATAGGCTAAGAACAAAACCCCAGATTATGGATTGCATTTTTTCCCTTGCTCAAGACTGTGGAACATAGATGAAGTTTAACAGTCCTGCTGCACAGAGAGTAAAACAGTGAAATCAGTGCATCCATTCTGACAGTTTGAAAAGTATGACTGACTGATTCTGTAATGGCTCAACCTTCTGCATACCTTTGAATACAAAATTATACGAGAGTTTTCATCTTTACTTGACATTTAAACAAGCAAGGGGTGGAAAAAACGTCTGATTGCAAGCAGTTCCGACAACTAAGATTTTTTCCATTTGTAAGTGGAATAACTGGCAGAAGAAAGCTGATTTGCACTTTGTATTATCACCCTTATTTTCATCTGCTTTCACCTTAAGGAAAAAAAGGTTTATTCACTTTGACTTTTTCCACATTACATATTTTTCCCAGTCTGATATTTTCAGAAGTTTAAAATTAGTTCATATATTTCATCAAGACAGAATCATTATAACTGACTGAGAAATACCCGTAGCTCAAAGTTTCAAACAAGGATGCAGATGCTGGAGAACAGGGAGAAGGTTAGCTTTTAGTACTCCAAGAAAAATTCACCCATTTTGGCCCAATTGCAACTCAGAAAAAAATAACCTTGCTTAAAAGCTTCTTTCTTCAACAGGGAATTTGGTTTTTCACAAACTGCCCCTTGGATTGACTGATTTTGCCCAGGACCAGGAGGCTGTAGAAGATTTTCCTTGTGTTTGCTGCTCCTTGTAGCTGGGACTACTGTCACTGGAACCCCACAGTTATCAAGTATAAAGAGGCAAGTTTGTATGAAGTGTAGAACAGAAAGGGGTAAAACCTGGAACAATCCAAAATTTCTCAATCCAAGCACAACTTCAAAGTTTAACAGGTAACATAGACTAAAAAAAGGCATGGGGGCAACACACTTAACCTGCTGACCTGACAAAGAAAAAACACCCAGTACAATTATGATTAGAATTGTTGAATGTGTTTTTACATGCATCTTTTTAAGGAAATGTGTGTTTTGATTAGACTATGCAAACATACCAGTTCTTTTGGTGTATTCTTAGCTATTCCTGTATTGGTTTGTTTCACACAATATAGGTGTACACTGTGTCTTGTAAAAGAGCTAATGAGCTTTCAAACAATCCCCAAGAAAAAGAAAAAATAGCCTTTCCCCCCCCACAGAAAGAATTAATTCACTTCGGGAATATTCTCGCAGCCCTGCAACACTAGTCTCCCAACTTGATTTCTTCGGGGAAAAAAAAAAGTTGGTAATGCATCAAAGACTAACCTGTAAAAACCACTGGGGAAGAAATTTGGTTCATCTTCCTTTTAGCTCCTCTACTTTTGTAAGAAAATTAAACAATTATGGAAAAGGTTACCCATACTGAGAACTAAAAAGTGCTGCAATCTGCTTACCTTATCCTGGCTATGTGCTGCTGCACAGGGTGATGCTGAAAATGGTCAGGCCACTGATGGTGAAGGCAGAAGGACGGGGAGGGCTGAAGACAACAGGCAGGCTGATACACGGGGGTGTGTTTTTGGCAAAGAGATGCTGAATACTCAGTGTGTGGCTGCATGCAGCACGAAGTCATGGGAGATGGTGCTGAGCTGCCAACCACTGAATTACATTCTTGCTTGCTATTATGGCTACTTAAAGAATGATGGTACGGACAAGGGTGGCAGCACTGCGACAACATCTGCTGAGTTCTTTGGTTGTCTAAAGGCAGAAAGGACGGTTTGATTGTACCATTAAGCTGCAGGCAGCCATTTGGACTTGGTTTTGTTCTTGGTGTTTCCTTGGATGGGAGTTGTTGGACCGTGGTGTCTCCGTCATTGGCTGCAACAATACCTGTGCCAGTGGCATTTGACAAGATGCTGCCATTGCTCAGAACCACAGAGTCACTGACGTTGCTCATGGCCATGCTCCGAGGCCTCGATGGATCTGTGATGTTCCTGATGAAACAAAAAAAGTCAAGTTTACAGAGCTGCAGGGTTTTCAGATGCTCAGAAATAACTTTAGAATAAAGTGAGTAAAGCTCTGCTCTCATCTTCGTCTTTCACAACACAGGGAAATAGAAAGGAGTCACACCCACATTGACAGAGATGTTTTTGAAGGACCTAAATTTGCCCAACAAAATGTTAAGAGTGAGGTTATGTAAATTTCTCAGTGCTTAAACCAAACTGTAAGTCAAATGAATAGACAGTCTATGAATTTGACAGTGTCACAGCTGTGACACAGCTAACAAGTAACGGTTGAGACGCACAGGAACAAGATCATTTTGCATAAGACTAAGTTATAGCCACTATTTATAAAAAGAGATTTTGGTATGAACTGTGTAATCATCCACACCTTGCACTGCAATTTGCCTGTGTGCTTTGAAAACCTGCAGGAGACAGGACCACACAGCAGAGATTGTTTAATAATCATTTATGTGCTGGCTTCAATAACCTTCTTTCCTATCTCCAATTTCTATTGAAAATGAGGCATATTCATGTTTTCAAAGACATTCTTTCGAAATACCTTATTTAAATAAATCAAGCCACTTCAGCAGACATACCAGAATTTCTGAATAGTAGACTAGGCCTTTAGCAGGAGCGTTATGAATACCAAAAAGATAGGATACAACCACATGTTTTTCCCAAGTTTACAAAAAAATAATCCCAAGATTGAATTACTGCTGATGGAGAAGCTCTTGCTTCCGAGGGACATGTATTCTAAAGGCAGCAAAGAAATATACTGTGCTGTAAATAAAGGATATTAGAAGATTTTCTTCTAAAGTTTCATCTTTTTCAAGCAAAATGTAAATAAATGAGAACTATTAACACTGGAAAAGTGACTGTGGCTCAAGATGAAAACTTGCGTGAGGTCCTCACAGCAGCCAATTTCACCCATCTTAACTATAATCTTATTTTAGTAAAATATTAAAATAACTTGGAGATCATTATTTTGCTAAATAACATGAAAAGTCAAACATCACACTCAGATAGGAGTTTGTTACCCAAGTTAGATTTAGATGGGCTGGGTGAGGGAGGAGGAGAAAGAGGAAGAAAGAACACTAATTACGTACTACTTATAAGAATAAATCAACACTTCCTTAAAAAGCAGAAACAGTTGATCACAACAGCTTTTTGGCTAACTTAATGTCACCTTTTTAATGCCAAATTTAGTCAACAACATTCCAAGATCAAATTGCAAGGTTTGCATTACAGACACTGAATTTTGCGGAAAGACACAACATACAGATTAAGGCAGATAAACAAGGAAGTTTCTAACTCATTTTCTTCCCTCATACCTTTGCTGAGTGCTTAAAGCTCTAAGCCTGCCCAGCCAGCTGAGCCATTTAATTGCCTGAATGCTAATTCTGAGCAGAAAGTGCTTTGATGACAGGAATGCTACCCCTGGCAGCCCCCCGCACAGCATCTCCCCTAGACAGAGCTAAATCCTTCACTTGTGAGATGAAAATTAATCCTCTGCTATTTGTTCTAGATCATGTGCTGAGCCAGATGCCCTGGGAAATCACTTTCATTTAGATAACCACTCAGAACAGGAGAATATGCTGCTTGACAAGCATATTTTTTCCAGCCTCCAATTCCATACATTCCTGATGGGTACCCCCTCCCCTGGCCCAGGCAAGTCAAGCCCATGGAGAACTTTCTGCTGAGCACAGAGAGTAAATTCAAGTGGCTGGCTGAACTTCATTTTGGTCTGAAGAGACATATTAGTTACATGAAATACCGCTGTGTTTGAACAGTCTGCTTTTTCCTTGCGCTGTAGGCAACTTCAGACCTCAGTGGACAGAGAGAGACCTGGACATCAAGGCAGAGAAAGCTCCTCTCGAGGTGTCTGGCAGCATTTTAGGAATTTCTGGCTGCTTATTTTCACATTCACTCACGTAAGAGATAGGCTGCACGGCAATGCTGTTACATTTCTGTTTCTAAATTAGTTTCACACATCCAAATCACCACTTGAAATGCTGTACACTGATCAAAGTTACTGTCTACTGGAATTACTGAAAATAAAGCATGGAGATACTGCAAACATCTAGCCCTTCAAGGAGACAGACCCACCATCCTTTGGCTTTAGGCCCATAACACCTGCAGCAATTGAGATACCAACACGTAATTTTTAGTAGCTGTTTCAAATCACTTTATAAAGGAAACCACACATTTATGCACAAGGCAGACACGTTCCAAACAGAGATGCAAGCTGACTTGTGCCCACAGCAGCTGGGCAATCCCAACACAGACACACAGGCTTGGGCCCTTTGGTGTATCTGTGCCCCTTGTGAACACTGACCTGGGAATTAATAACTTTTGTTCCAGACAGTCCAGCAGCTTCCATTTAATATGATCAAAGATAAAATGCTTTATTTTCAACGGATGTAATATCTACCCACATACCTTTTGTTTTAGACACTGTCTTCAGAAAGACTTTTTAGAACTAGTAAATTCAAAGAAAAGATCGCCATCAGTACCACAACATATAATTCTACCTTTGTTCTCCTTTTGAACAAGCTATTCATGAACCATGTCAAGCTATAAAAATTTTAACAGATCAAGCTGATTCTTCCTTTATTCCTAAGCCCTGAGAAACTACTGAGTTCTGTCCACTTCCATGGAGTTTCTGAGCAAGGCAACAGAAGCAGCTTCTTTCAATATTAAAGTAAGACAGACTACTTTGCATGCTAAGGTAGCCATCTGATTAAGTATTTCATTCAGTCATAGCTAAGAAGAACTGGGACTCAATTCTCTACAATGTGAGCCGGGCTGTACATTTTCATTTGGTTCAGCAGCTTTTCTTTTTTTAAAGAAATGCAAGACAGTCATGTAATTTGACAAGTCTAATGTCATCTGAGTTTGGTTTCATTCGTGTTCAAGGGTATTAAAAATTCTGTAGAGTGGTACTTCATTTGTGTCACGCTCTATAGAAGTGACTGCAAATCCACTGACAGCAAAACTTCACCTGCAGCTGCCACACTAAAATATATTCTTAGATTACATTTTTATCTCTCTGTTGTATTTTGTCTCCTCTGCCACAACTGCAGTGACTGGGAACTTCCTGAGAGATTTAACAATGACCCAAGGAAACAGTTAACCGAGAAACTTTCCTTTAGAGGATGAGCAAATAAGCCAGTTAAAATGCAACAACTAAAAGCACAGTCAGATTTTAATAAGAAGTGGCCACAAGAAATCAAAGAACATGTTCATAATGAAAAAAAACTAAAAATAAGAATCTTTGATAATGCAGTCTTTGGGAAGTCTGTATTCTTTCAATGTTTATTTTTGCTGCATTCCTCAGACTGCTTTAGGATCTGGTATTCTCCAATAAGGTGGGGTTTTCACTTATAAGAATTTATACCTAAAAGCTCTGGAGCAGTTGGGCAGGTATTCTGAATAATGAGGTTGTAGAAAACACAGTTCTTAATGCAGGTGACCCTACTTAATAGAACACTAAATACAATCAGAAAAAGTGTTAACCTACGTGTTTAATACATCCCACTTAGGTACCCACCTCTTTAGATGGACACAAGGTATTTTAAACATGATCATCTCTTTAGAAATTATGCCAGCTGGACTGCTAAGGGAAGAAAACTAGAATCATCTTTAATTACTCTGTGCTTGAGAAGACTAAGTGCTCAGAAAGCACTTCAGCCACGCGGTTCAAAACAACAGCTCGGAAGAGCGTTGTATCTGGAAAGTACCATGGTCTGCAAAGGCAACATTACTTCGTGACGGTTTTATGGAGTAATCCATCTATTATTTGTGGAGCTAACAATGAACGCAGCTTACCCAGCAGACATCTGCCAACTGCATTGCAAGCCCTTGAGGAAATAAAGTAATGCTGTGCCACACTGAAACTACGTAGGATTCGCTGCTGCCCATGTTCTTTTTAGAGTTGGATTAAGTTCACCTGTTCCTTTGGCTGCAACTGAAAGAATTTTTCTTTGATTTAAGTTTCTTTTTATAAAAAAAAAAAAAAAAACAAAACGCCAGACTTAAAACAACATTGGTTCAACAAATCCCATCTGGACTCATAATGCCTGCAATTGGGAATGATAGAAGTGCAAATCCAAGAGGGAATGACGTAGTGGAAACCTAGTATACTAGTACAGATAATTTATAGATCTTTAGAAGATGACAAACAGCCAAGTGCTGAGGGTTGCTTTAACCACATAGGAAAAAAAACAAAAACCAAAATCTGTACCTTGCACAAAACCAAAAGCAACCTGTTATAAAACTTTAAATTTTTCATTTAAGGTAGGACAAAAGTCAAATTTCATTTAAAAGTTATCTAAAGCCTTTCATCTGTAGTCAGCATTGCACTACTCAGCCAGCTGGACCAGTCCAAGTTTTATGGACTTTGCAGACCTGTCAGCTACAAAGCACCGTGGTTCTGAGATGAACATGATATGTGAAGTAACAAAAACATCTTTCTATGTTAGAATTTCATCTAAACCAGCCAGATTCTAGAAGCAGTGCATTTTTGAAATAAGAAACATTTAACAATCCCAGCACTACCTGTCAGTCTGATCCTAGATGAAATATTATAGTGGCCTTGTAGTCCCTTAAGATGCTAAAGTTTTTAAATGTGGGAAATGGGTTACATGGTCTCACAATCTGTAAATTCAGTTAAATCCTCTCCAGACTTTGCTTCCTGTGCCAGCCAGTGCACAGCAACTCTCAAGGAGGGTTTTCTCCTCCTTCACATAACCAAAATTCTTTGTATCTTTGCTTTTTCTCAGTGGTCTCAGGGGTAACAGGTGGTGCCTGGTGTTTGATACTGGGCTTTATGGGAGATGTCTAGTTATCTATCATGGCAATGGTCTTTAGCAAGTCAAACAGCTTTTAAATGTTTTATGGTTGTTGATCTCCATTTTGGCTCTCAGCTAGACATTTTTCAAATTCTCCAGCTCTTACTCTAGTGCTATCATATGCGGTGCTTGGTTTCTCTCAATACCCCAATTCTTGCTTTTCCATTTCAGCTGTTAACCACCAGGTCTTCTCTGAAAAGCTTTCACTGTACAAAATACAGACGCTTCCCAGAACAAGCCAAGCCTGTCTTTTCCTTCCCCCCCCCCGCCCAGGTATTTTAAGTATATGAAATATATGTATTTCAGCTTCTAGAAGAGTCCTGAATTCTTGTTAGCACACAAGTTTACCTGATACATTTATTAATGCAGACACTTCACTTTGAGGATTGATACAATGTAGCTCCTATTTTTGAGAAATTCCATTATGGTCAGTTTATTTTCTAGCACAGCCTATAAATACCCACTTTATCAACTATTGTTGTCCTATTAACAAACAGATTTTCAGCAATCTAAGTACTTGTACCATAAGGTTAGAAGACAATTAGGAAGCAGAAGATGTTTGTAGAAGGGGAATTTCCCCACCTCCAAGTGTTTTGAGAGCCAGCTATCCCTGCCATCTGCCTCCACAGCCTGTGAGGCTGAGAAGCTGTCCCTTCCCGAACCTGAGACACCATGAGCTCATTTCCTCTGTCGCAGGCTGGCTTGGGAACTGCAATTCCTGTGACAGGGAGTTTCCAGATGTCACCATGCCAGGACCACAGCTCATGTACAGCTGGGCACTGGCAAACCAGCATTGCCAAGCTGGCACATGAACCGACCCACCAGCGACAGCTGTGGGGTGAGAGAGCTGGGAGAGACTGCAAAGGGTGGGAAAACCAGTATTCTTCAGTCCTTCAGAAATAGATTTTGCTTTTCTTTTAAGCTAAAGTTACTTTTCCTGGCACAGGCAGCAAAACAACAGCAGACCATTTCTAAAAATCATTTGCAGGGCTTTGACTAAAGAAATCGACTGCAGTGCTTTACCTACAAAACCTTTCCAAAATCAAAATTTACAATAAATATAATTAAACTATAGGTAGATGCAACAACAAGAAGCCCTGAATTCTTTTCCAGAATTTTTGTATGACCTTAAAGTTTTATTAAAAAAAAACCAAACAAAAAAACCAAAAAGACCCCCGAAGCACATCTAAGTAGGGAAAATGGAAAAAAAAATGTATTAAGAAAATCCAAAAAAGCTTCAAATACTCTGAGTTTTGGAATGAGATACAGCTACAAGCAGAAATTATTGGAATCATACTACTTCAAGAAAAAATGTGCATAGTTCTGGAAAACAGGTATATCTCAGCACAGTTTAGGAGCACAGAAAGCTGTTAAAATAACACTGCTTACAACTGCCACACTGTCATCGCACCAAATCTTATTTACACAATTTACTGACTTTCCATTACCATATGAAAGACATTTAAATTTTTGTAATTGCAAATATTCTGATCAAAAATAGTTCTAATCTTGCTTACACAGAGGGGGAGGGAAACCAAAATATGTCTCCTTCTGGATGTAAGAAGAGTTACTTGCATTGAACGTTCCACAGGTTCTTACTTCATCACGCTGTGGGATTAACATTTAAATTATTACAGCTGTAAAGGGACACAAAAGCAACAAACACTCTTTAGGATACAGCCCCAGCTCTACCTACCATCACCACGACTATATTAGCATTACATAAAAGGTTAAGAAACCTCTCGACCATCTGCTTAGAATCAGATTTTTTGTTTTCTATCCAAACTTAAAAGCTATGTTTGAACATCTTTAAAGAATTGTTACTAATAATAGCACTTTTCTTCACATTTTAACAGAAATACTAACATAATTTCACAATCACTGTATATTAAAGAAAGCAGAGACTCAGTGAGAATGTCAGGGCACATCAGGCAGGTACACATCAGCAGTCACACCTATTTGATAAATACAGGGCATTCTTTGCATTTAGCGACAGAAAACACAGCAAAGCAGTTTTACATTGGCAGTCCAGCAATAATTTTCTTCGAAAGCCAAACATAGGAGAACTTTTTTTTGTTTCCCGCTTCATTTCCCAAGCACGAGTTGGTTTTAAGTCTCCCATTTGCTGAGCCGCGCTCCGAAGGTCAAACGATAAACCTCATATACCACTTTTATCACGGCGCATCTGTTCAAAGAGCCGGATCTGGAATCGGGGGAGGGGGGGGGCGCTTTACTTTTCTCACCGCGTTCTTCAGCGCTGGCACGGTCCTGTGCTAAGCTCTCCGGCACTTCTACCCGGCTGCAGTCTTTCACAAGCCCAGGAGTCTACTTGCCCTACTAAGTAGCATTGGCAGCGTAAATAAACTGAAGGCACGCACTAGGTTCAACCCGCACCCACTAAGTTAAACCCACATCCTCACGCTCTCTGAGCGCACGGCCAGGTCCGAAGCGACCGGACGGGACGCACCTCTCGACACTCACCAGCCGCTCGCCGGAGCAGATCGGCAGGAAGGAGGTGGCAGCAGCCCCCTCTCGATCCAGGTATCCCCCGGCTACGCTCCCGCTCTTCCGCAGCCGGACCCGCTCCGCCGCTCGCCCCCACAGTGGCCGCAGGCGGGGAGCGCAGCTCGGGCAGGGCCGGTCGGGGCCGTGCCGGGAGCCGGGAGCCGGGCCGGGCCGCCCCTCCCCGCGGCAGGTCACGGCGCTGGCAGCGCCCGCCGGCTCCTCCCTGCGCCGCTCCTGCTGCCGCGGGAGCCCCGGGGCCGCTCCCGCCCTCGGTCCCAGCCCCCTCGGCTCTGCTTCGGCGGAGGCTGGTGCGGGGATCTGAGCCCAGCGCTGCAGCTTCACCTGCCGGCGCCCACCGCGGCGGTGCGACCCGCCGGCTCCTCGTCAGGCCGCCGAGCACACGCCTACGTGGAAAGCACAAGTGGCATCACCTTGCCACCAATATATTTGGAAGGGGAAAGAGCTGAGGAAAGCGGGAGACCGAAAACAGCACCGAGGGCCATTTGGAGCGCTTTTCAAACTCATTCCAGCACTCACTACCTCCCGGCAATGGCTTGTCCCCCAGCCCCAAGCTCTTCCTTCATCAGGCATTTCTTACAAAATGTTGCTCTGTGGCTACAAATCTCTAACAGATCTCCAACAATAAAAAAAACCACGACAGGATAAAGGTGTTTTTACCCCACCAGATTGCATGGTATTTGTACCTAATAAAGCATCTTCCACATCTGAGCACTTGAAGACCTGGTAGTTCAAAAGTAACTATCTCCACATACTTCTCAGATACATTTTTTATAAGACTTAATAAATACAAACTTAATTATTAAAGACGATGCAAAACCCTGAAAACTCCATGGTCACAATTCAAAAAGCTGACAGGCTTTTAGAAATGCTCTCCTTCCCCTCTGCTGAAAGGAGCTCCGATTTCAGGATCAAGTTAAAGTGGCTGGAGCAAAAGGAATTTCTCATCTATAAGCATCTTTACTCTTCTGTAAAGCAAATAAATCTAACCAAAGGAAACAGTGAGGCTCAGTTTCCCTTAGTGTGACCTTAGAATTATGCATCCCAATTCTGGTCCACGTTTTTACACATGGCAGCTCTTCCTGGTCATTGGATCTGGTCTTTAGCAGGTCGTGAGAAACTGTGCTGCTTCCCCACTTTTAAGGGGAAACTTATTTTTTTAAACCACTCTTCCTTGACTTTCTCATTGAGCTTCAACTGGAAAATTTCACTGGCATCAGCTGCCTTGTCTCATCTCCCCCACACTCTCGATCCTATTTAAAACATCATTTTTCTAACATTAATGGATTCTTTAACAGAAAACTTGCTTTTATTCTAAGGTAGAGCCATTCAGTGCCAATGATCCAGGTCAGTTCCTATAAAAGAAACTCAAATATATTTATTGAGCAAACCAGCACCACCACAAAGCAGGTAACTCTTAACCATAATTCAAAATGAACATAGCACTACAATACAGTGTTCACTTTCTGAATATGTGAAATGCATAATATACCCTGGGAGCATCAGAAGAATAATCTCAAAGTTACTTTTCCAAAGTGACACAATTCCACATATTTTTGACAAACATATCTACTAATAAAAGTATTTCTTAAATGTGTAAATATTACTGTGCATCAGTTCACTGCAGATACTGTATCCCTTGTACTTGCTAACTACCTCAAAGAAGTGACAAGAGGCACATAATATTTGCTCACTGCTTTTATATCTAGAAGGAAAAGTACTATAAAAATCTAAAGGATTAGTCTACTAAAACTCTTTGATTATATGCACTGCAGAAAATAATTTCTTATTACATAAATTTACTGCAGATACTTTGTTCCAAAGAACAACAGTAAAATGAATGTATAATGTATGTTCATAGGTTATGCTTAATAAAATTATTCCTGTCCAAATGGGATTTAAATAGTGTATCATATATTTGAGTTACAGACTCATGGTCGATTATTGCCTCTACAGTATCTGAAAACCAAAACCAAACTCAACACCAAGAGCTAAGAAACCTTTCCCCCATGCTACACTCTAGCCTTGCAGAGATGCAGTTGTACAGTGTCCCACCAGCAGATTCCTAGTATGGACACTTCCATCATACATCCTTTAACATCCCCTTCTGCATCATACTTAAATGCAATATCAGACAAATGCTGACTTCTTTATTTGCAAGTGATTAGGAAATAAATTGAGCTCTGCACCATATGGAGTGCAGGTACAGGAAAACTGAGGGAAGGTGGGAAAGGATGGAAGAATTTTGACTGATTCAAGGCAGACCAGGGATGTCAAATTTGATTGTGGAAGCCTGTAGAAGAGAAATAACACTCTGCTCTATTCACTGGAAATGCATCTACACAGAGAATCTGCAGGATATCCGCATTACTAATTCTGCCCTGGTTTAAGTCAATATGATGCTCCATGCATCAGGAAGTTCCACCTACCTATGGATCTACCAAGACATCTTACAAGTGACAGAATTTCTATCATAAAACAAAGTCTCAAAGTTTCACTACCCAAAGTTTCACCACCCAGTAAAGAGAAAACTAGCAGAATAAAATTTTACTATTACACCATCTTTAAAACTATTAGTTTTTAGATTTTGTGGATCACTTAAAAATTTGTGATTTTAACTTCAACCCCTTGAAGAAAGACACACTGCTCTGGGTAAACAAAAGTACTTTTCATGTTCTGATCAGAGAAAAATTATTTAAAGTTAGTTATCATAAGAGATGGTTTGTCCATTTTTCTATCATAGTGTTTGGGGTTTTTTTTACTGAGATTTTAAAATAATATTTTTCATGGTATGCTTAACAAACAAAATCAAGTAGTAGTAAAAATACCAATAGAGTTCCCAGATCTCTATATGCAATACTTAGGGAAACAGTAAATACTGTTATGATGATAACAATGTTGGATATTCAAATGAACTGTAGCCTATATAATATGTAAGAAAATGAGCCCAAAAAAACCCAAAGCTTGTATTTACAGAGCAGGGCTGACACACTGTGTTCTAATGCATCAAGTTTAACCACTCTCTTCCAACAAGACCCAAAGAGATGCAATACTTGGCCATGACCCTTTCGTAGCCTCTCCTAAACTGAAGACACTAGGCGATGCCAGTGTCGGCCACTTCTTCTCCCACCTTTGGCTGCCCATGATCAAGAGCTGCCACCCTCGCACCGCTGTAGGTGCAGCTGTGCCCTGTACTTTCTCTTAGCTGGATGCCTTCACCTGCCCTTCTGAGCTTCATAGGACATTAACCACAGCTTCTTCTCATCACAGTGTCACTCTCTTAAAGATTAAAAGACAGATTCAGAAGAAGCTGAAAGACTTTGACAGCGTTGGATGTTAATAAGAGCTGGAGGAAGTCTGGGGTTTTCTGGGGACAAATTCATGCTGAAGGACTAAGCGAATGCTCAGGGAAGAAGCCCAGAGGCTTCTGAAATCCCTGAAGGCCAGACAGAGGGGACCAGAGGTGCTGTAGGAATTCTGTTGAATTGCTAATGAACTGGGGAGAGTAAGGGAGTATGGAATAAAAGAGCCAATTAGAGGTTAAAATGACAAAATGAGTTCTGCACGTGGCACATATACTCTGCACATATTTTATTATAGCTACGCTGAATTTTTATTACAATTCCTATCCACCTACAGAATTTCCTGGCTGGTGGTTTTTTTCTTGGACGCAATATTCTCTGTTGCCTCTTACATGCTACAGCCCAGTACTTGCAGCAGGCAATTTACCAAATGCCATTTAAAATAAACAATGTAGCAGGAGAAATATGGTAGGGACCAACCATTCATTTACTACTTTTTATACTAAAGTATATTTTTGTGCGGCACTTGAAGTATTACTAAGATAACAGCATCTATTTTAATTATTTAGAGCACAGAGGGCACATGCTGTGATCTTCCAGATTCTAGCACCACATGGGATGTGCCAGCACAGTATTGAGAAAGTGATTTGGGCTGAGTCAGCTTGATCCATCAGAGATTATTAGGTCTATCATCAGAGATTATTAGACTGCCACAGATTGTCACGCCTGACAATTTTGCAGAGGTATCCAAAAGTGCCTAGATGGGGCTCCCATGTGCTCTTCCATCCAGAAATATGAGGTGAAGACACCAACTGGCTTATCTGAGACTGCAGCCACACAGATTGGAGTTGTCTTCTCCCAGACATAAACTGAGCCTGAAAAGAGAATGGCTGTGTTTGTAAGGAAATGGAGTTGGAAAACTTTCAAAATTGGCATCGGGGAGCCTCTGAGCATTGGAGTTAATTCACAAACTAAGTTACCCATCAGAGATGAAAGAGAATATTGTAAAATATAAAACCAAAAGCACCCACCAATGAAAAACTGGTACTTAGATCTGTGGGTTTATTTATTTGAGATACAGGACGAAGAAAAGGAAGTGAATTAAATACAAGATATTAGCTATAAAAACTAGCATCCTCTTACATTGGCGTTCTTCTACACACTCTTTTTTCTTCCCCTTGAAGTGGAGAAGACAGACCTTCTTATAAACATGGGTTGTAATATGAGCAAAACTGATTCAGTATCATCATATGCCTAAGGCAGAAGCCTTAAGTATTGAGTCCTCCATTTTCAGACTCCACAAGGACGAAATACTGTCTGATCAATAGATGACGTGAAGTGAACTGACTGTCCTTCTCCAGCTTTCACTCATCCAGACTTCATCACAAAATCTTTCATAATTGATAACCTCGAGAAAGGCTGAGAATTAAGTGACTTTACAGGCTGAAAAACCTTTAAGCCTTGCAAAGCAGTTTTTTCTCCAGCACTAGCGACAGTGAAAATGTTAAGACATGCTCACTGGTCATGCTCTATTCAGGTGGGGTTTTTCATTGTTGTTTTTGTTGTTTAGTTTCTTTGGCATTTTGGGGGGTTTTGGGGGTAGTTTTTTTCTTTGCTTGTTTTTTTTTCCTTTCTTTTCTTTCTTTTTTTTTTTTTTTGGTGGTGGGGTTTTTTTTTGTGTGTGTTTTTTTTGGTTTTTTGTTGGTTTTTTTTTTAAGATAAGCAAATGACTTCTGGCTTGGATTTGGAAAATTTAAACTCTACACATGACATTAAATAAAACAGATACCAACATATTCTTTTTAATATTCTGGAAACTGGACATTTAAAGTCATATCATCTTAGATAACACTAAAAGTTGAAGCATAGAGATAAATTTCTGGGGGTAAAAGAGGGTCTTCCATTGTTCATGAGGTGCCTAGAACAATGTGCTCTCAGTCCCTAGTGTAATTAAAGAGTCAGTTCAGTATGAATCTGCAAACAAATACAGCCTGATTCTAAACTATTTCCTTTATTGATTTCTTTAAAAAGCTCTCAAAGTATGATAATGACATTTTACAGCCTTCCCCCCACCTCCCCCAACTACAACAAGGCACTAGCAGTATTTCTCTAACTTTTTCACTGAGATCCCGAGATTTTAAATCAGATCATGTGAAGGTTGAGTTTTATGACATATAAGACTGTCTTGTTTTATCTACTTACAGAGCATAAATACATAAATTTAATGATTTTTTTCAGTGGAGATCTAATAGACATAAACCTTTTATCTTCCATGTTTCCAAACCACATGTACTCTGAATTGAAACGCGTATCTGAGGCTCCACAGTAACTCAAGTCCCACATCGCACAAAAGTCTTAAAAAGCTATTAAGTTTTAAAATTCCCCACACTGGATGAAATTATTTACATTACTAAAATGAAAACCAAAGTTGTGTATTAATCATGAAAAACAGAAGAAAATATCAGATTTAATAATCTGCAAAAATGCTTTAATAAGGAAAGTTTATAAGACAGTTTTATCAGCATCTCAAATAGTCTTCAAATACTAATATCAAGAAAACTTGTTAAAAATACAAATAAATTTGGAAGCAGAACTGAATATCTATACTTGATTTATCTACAGCTTACAATGTTTTGAAGGAATTTTTAATAGCTTGTCTTCAGCTATAAAAGTTTCATTCTCTAAGCAGAGTGCTCCAATAATAAGTTACATTAAAATGCAGCTGCATAAACATGTTTACACACAGTTACATTTTCTCATTCACATTCCTTTCTCACAGGTGTACCTTTTCCACCATGAAGTAACTAAACGTGAGTGTATCTTATGTAAGTGCAAACATGTATAATGTCACTTGTAAAATAGTCCAGACTGACCAGAGGGAAAAACTAACAGAATGCTTTATCTGAACATAAAATAAACAAGTGACATAAAAAGCAGTAATTCTACCACTTCTACAACACCAGTACTTAAATTACAACCACCAGCCTGATGTTAGTGAAAGCAACTACTACAGTATAATTTTTTTCCACTACAGGAGAAATGTGCCTTACTAATATTGTTACAGTTACCACCACATTAAGGTTAACTTGTCTATAATCAAAGAAATAACAAAGAGCTGCCTTTCTCTCATCATTTGGAGAAATTCATATAGCAACAGTCCACATACCACAAATACCACTATTTCTATTTGAGTTAGGGAAGCAAAGGAAGGAAAAGTCGCTTTTGTCAAATTCATATTCTTAGCTCAGGAAACAGTCTTGCAATGCAAGGGATTCTTTTAGAACACTAAGGTATCAATTATTTTTAAGACAGGGGCTTGTTCTGAACTTAATTTAGGGGAACTAAAAGTGTAACACCAATATTTATTACAACTGCATAAGTATTGCCATATAATGTTTATGTAATATAAACAGCTATGTGTGAAATAAACTTTTATGTTGTAGGTATCAGAAAATTATTCATTTTGTTGTTCATTTCATTCACTTACACAGCTAAGTAGAAGGTTCTTGCTACTCATTTAAGAGCAAACTAGGTGACAACTGTAGTTCTGAAACACTCCTACCTATTGCAAGTTCAACATTCAACCCACCATGCTGTTCCCTTGGCTTAGTAAAACAGAAGTGGAAACCCCTACCAACTTCTTACTTCCTTTCTCTTCTAAAAGATTTTCAAAATTAACTGCTTAAACCTTCAAACAATGCATGAAAGAGCTCCCTCTCCTTTTGTGCATAACCAACATTGTACCTTCACCTTTCCTCATTAGGAAAGTGAAATAAGCATCAAAGCTAATCTCTTTCTTCAGGAAAAAAAAAAAGATCTAAGTGTTTGGAGTAAACAAGCATTGCTAGAGCCCACAGAGGACCTCTTATTTGATGTGAGCTTTTCTGACACACTAATGAAGGCCTGACAGACAAGGCAAGAGAAAATGCTATTTGAGCACAGACTCAATGTTTGCTCACTAGGCTGCTTGCCTGCCACAGGCTTACTCAAACACAGCCCCTGAAATGGGAAGTCAGTCTTCTCTGGCTGTCTCTTAGCAAACAGATGTGAGCCTGGGAATTCCTCATACATTCAGATAAATCAAGAACCAGACCTTTCAGAGCACCAACCTCCACAGCTTTAGAAGGAGATGTCAGATTTCTCTGGGACCCTCCGAGTTCACTGTTTAGACTAAAATACTGGCTATCATATGCAAGTCACATAATTTCCAAAGCTGTTCACTAAGTTTGATCCATGGCTGTTTCACCTGCTACTCTAAGGCAAAAACTTTGAGACAAGTCTAAACTATGAAACACCCACGTAACATTCCCCTACTTTGTTTTTATGCTATCTCTCTCTCTTTTGTACTATGCCTGGGGGTAGGGAGGCATGTCTTCTCAAAAAACTACTTTGGCATTTTCTGCAGTGCACAGGTTCCTTGGAGCCACACAGTTCTTGAGTGTACAGTACAAAACTTGTGTTGTCAGTACAAAATTGCAATTGTATACCTTCCTGATCAATTCTCAAATAAAAAAATCCTCTGGAAAAGCACAGGGTACACAAAAATTGCATTCCTGTTGCATTACAAACCCAGATATATTACTTCTCTGCACAAAGTCCATTTAACAAACCAGGTTTTTATGTTGAAGATGTCCAGTATTGACCAAATGTCTAAGATGATGTTCCTGAATGCTTTTCAAACCTGATGGTACCTCTAGAGATTTACAGTCAATAAATACAGTTGGATACCTACTTAAAGACGGAATTCAAGAACAGACTTCAATTAGATTACTTTTATTACAGTCTGATGTATGCAGAAATTCAGTTGGACAATACTGTTTTTTTTCCAATTACTACAGGCTAAACATGCTCAGTTTCCAGCAGAGTCACTGCAATAGGATTCGGTTCTCTACTGGTTACATGAACTCTAGTATCAGATTGTAAGAATTAAGGAATCTAAAGAGGATCAGGTGCTGAAATGTATTTAGGAGTACAGTTTCTTTCTGTACCCAGGCTCTGAGGATCAAGACTCTGAAGCAGCAGGACTGATACCAGTCTGCAGAAGAAACCAGGGTATGGGAATTGCGAGAACACTAGTCACTTCTAGTCATTAGAGACTGAAACTGGAGATTTATTTTTTTTTATATCCTGGCAAAGAAGAGTGACTGGGTACATGCTTGCAGTACCACAGCTGTACAAAGTCAACACCAGCAAACCACCTCCATACCGGACATGGAGACAAGGGAACAGCAGCTGTCCAAGCCTTCTGGCAGCCCTGGGGCAGCAGCAGCTGCACGGCCAGTCCATGGCTGGGAGAAAAGCTTGGCCCCCTTGCAGTTCCCCTGCTTTCAGCTCACTTAATTGGGCCAGTACCTGTTCCAGGGCACAGGCACTGCTGATTTTAATAAAGCTAAGAAATCAGTTTACTACCAAGCCATTGAACCTTTATAACGAGTGTTCAGATATTAAAACCTGAATATTCTTTTTATAATTTTAAATCTTATTTTACAGAACAGCCTTGTTTAGTCTATTGTGCTTAACAGTCACCAGCCAGATACCATTTTAGTATGAGCAATGCATGCACAAGATACTGACCTTCCCAGCAAGAACTCCCAGCCCAATCAGCTATTGAAAAAAGAGCAGCCACAAAAAGATTGCTCCATTTGTCAGATGATATTAATCTTTACATATGCCCTTTCAAAAACAGCATATGCATAAATCTATCAGCAAAAAAAGGCTTTCCCAAAGAGTTTGCTTTAGGGGCAAAATAAAAAAATAATCTAACCTTGAGGGAAGCATCCCAATCAGTTTTGGATGACTTGTTCTTCATGCTGGCATAACACATCCACTACATTTTTTTTTTCCTCGTGGCGAACAAAAAAGCATCACATGGATCTGGTCATATTACTCAAAGGCAAAGGCACACCAAGTTATTGCTAGGCATTAGAAGAGACTGTAATATCCATCAGTGTTCTTTCTACCTTTCCAGTACAACTGAGTGTGAGATGCCAGGCAGGACCAACAGTATTTGTGCACGGCAAGCGGGAACGGGTGACCCTGAGCTCCTTGATTACTGGCATATTATAAACCAGGGGTAAGAGCAAGCTGCACATTTCAAGGGGAAGGGGGCTGGGAAAAAGGGAGAAAAAGGAACCTGGAATACTTGGCCTGAGGTCAGAGGACAAGGAATTTCAAAGCTAAGTGGTAATTTTAAGAGGCAAGTGCCTATCACACGAACATGTGCTCATCACGCTCATCCACACACTTCCTCTTCAGGGATTAGTTTTAATCCCAATCAATTTTCTAAATTCAACTCACCACATACTTGCACAAGTTTGTTTGTTGGTGTAAGGATAGTGACCATAACAGGCAAGGATAACCAGCTGGAGTGGGGAGATGCACTTCTTTCAGTGGCACTGATGATTTAGGTCTGCTTAGGAGAACATACACCTATAATGTGTATACAACAGTACATTCTGTAAAAGCAATAGGCTTCATAGTTGATACTAAGGACTAAAGAGAAACTTTCAAAAATTGCTAAAGGAAAAGCATGCAGTACACAGAATGTAACTAAAAGGTAGAGCTGTAAATTGCAGTGATAAGCATGGCACGATTTCTGGCTGTAGGTTTTCTGTAAAACAAGTTATTTCTGAACTAGTTTTGAATTCTCACAAAATAACAAAGCAGAAACAAAGGGCTGTGTTTGAAACGCTTACAAACTGGAATTCCAGTCCCCTACATACAGGAATTTCTTTCATTAGGACAAGATGGAAAAGAACTCAGTGATTAGCATTCTAATTCAATACTAAAACATAGTGGGGTACAACTGGTAAAGCCACTGAAGGCATTTTCCCAGGTTTCTTCTTGAATGACTGCACTTTTTCTTTGGGAGAAAACAAGTCAACAGTTCAACGACACCATTATCTTCTGTGACTTTCTTCACAAGTGCTGCATTTCTAAGCTACTTGCATGGCTACTGTAAACACTGAGCAGGAGCATCCATACTCTTCAGATTATCAGCCAGAGGATGACTGAGAACAGTCAGCCTTCATGTGCACAGAACACATCTAAAACATACCAGCCACGATGAGCCACTTTGCAGGGCTGCAGGTAAACACATGAGTGACAGCAAATAAAGTTGTATTCCATTAAAATGGCATGGGTGAAACACAGGTGTCTGCTTTCAGAGGGAGGTAAATTCAAGGAAAATTGTGCTGTGCATTACTGGTTTCTGCACAGTACTTCACAAAAGCCTCATGACTTCAAAAAAAAAAAAAAAAGGACAGCCAGGTCCTGTTAAATTTACTGTGCTCACGCCTCCTTACATTTAAAGGTGGAAAGAAATACTTCCCTCAGGGAAGCGGGGCCCAGTTCATAATTTCTGGATTAAACCCATTACTATTAGCTGCAGAATGAAATTATTAGTGACAGGTTCACTGAATTACCTCTTTACAGAGGTCACAGGAGCTTCCTAGAAACCTAAAACTGCCACTGTAAATTTAGCTAATAGCAATTGAGTTTTTTAAACCATCTAAATTAGAGGTAAACACAATAAATAAAGAACCTGTCTTAATACCCTAATTTAATCATGCATAATACATTTTCATTGTTTTCACTTTGAAGTTATAAACTGAGGAATATACGAGTTCTGGCATGCACCACTATTACATCAACATTTTATATCCACAGATGTGGATGTACAATTTCTATTGATTTTAAATATGCTCATTTCTCTTAAAACTATAACACAAATCAAGAATAATTTTTTTGGCAAGTATACAAACTGTAGCTTGATCAGCACATTTAAAGTAAGATTAGACAGAGGTTTACAATAAGATCAAACAAAAGCTTTCACCGTGCAAAATTCTGTTAAGAAATGAATCAGTTTTGCAATATCTGAAAAAAAAAAGAAAACAAAAAAACCCCCTTATGTACAAAAATCTTACTTTCATTCTGTGTTTATTACTGCCACTTTAAAGTTTCACTCAAGGACCTTAGACAGAAATTGTTCAATCTACCACTTTATTGGCTATGCTTAGTTCTGCTTAAGCTTCCAAGACAGTTAATAAACTCTGTGTACTGTTTCCTGTAAAATACACACACAGTCCTTGAAGTACAGCCTGTGTTTCCCCCTCCCAGGGAAGTGACCTCATCACTGGATTATAAAGTCCTGTTTCTCCTACTTGCACTCTCCCTTGCTCTGGTCCTGTAAATTTTGCATTCCTAGTCGTATGAAGGATGCCCTTGATCCCAATCTAATAAACAGCTGAGTAGTTAAGAGTCCACTACTCAGTGAGAAAGCTCAGCTTCAAATCCTTCAGATGGATTTTGGCGTTAAATCCAAGTCTTCCTTTTCGCAAAGCTCTGCTACAGCTGCCCGGCAACTATATCCAAACTTTGCAAGGTATTTGGAGACACTTGTGTCCTACTGTCCCAGCAGAACTTGGACACTGGGGCACTGGTAGAAGCAGCACTGGGCACAGCCTCTGCTCCCCAGCACATCTGTGTCCCTTGCTGTTGGGACCTCAAGGGACTGGAGCGTTACATTTGCTTAGACCAAGCTCTCAGCTCCTCCCATGCACAAGGAGAACCTTCTTCCCTGCTGTCCCTCCTAAGTGTTGATCTGCTTTGTCAGAGGTTACTTCAAGAACTCCTAGCAGTAACGAGATTCCATTCTAGCCAAAACCATTTTGAAATCCCTATTTCTACACAGGATAAAATGAACAACTTGAATTCTGATGGTTCATAAGGAAAAATGGTGCTATAGGTGAATAACTGGGGAAGAAATGGAACACCCCATGAATGGTCACGGTAAATCTTACGCTAAAATGAGGGTCATCTGTCACAACTGAGGCATGTTCACTAGTATTGAAGAGGAACCTAATAAAGTTCTCATAGTCTCACAAGCCTTAGATAGATTTAAAACATGCTCTGTTATGTTTTATTTTACCAGTTGAATGTTATTGTGCAAAGATCACAGAATCCCACTGACCCTGGTCACAAGTTCCCTTGGAACTATGAGCAAAATTCCACAGTTGCCAAAGACCCTGAATCTGAAGTAGATTGACACTAATTTGCAATTAAGACACTAAACTACCATAAAGTGCAGGTTTCATGGTCTAAATTCAGTTTATTATAAATTCAGTTCCTTTTGTAATTTCTTTTTTCTGCTTAATCTTTTAAGGGGTTTTGTTTTACTAACTAATGTATCTCACGCAACAACCAAGACATACCCATAACAGACAATGATGCAAAAGGCTGAAAAAGTGATTGATTAATCAGCTGTGAGATTCAGTATCACCTTTTGCCCAGGGCACATCTGATTTTGAACAAGGCAGGCAAACGTCATTTGTGCTGTACTAGTTTATGTAACTTTGTGGTAGAGAGAAAGACCTCATTGCTCAATCACCTCTTGGCACTGGGTGTCGAGGCTGAAAAAATGACCACACTCTTTAGGTTGTCTAGGTTGAACAAATGACCTTACTGAAATAACAATTTCTTTGAATTGTTCCACTTCACAGAATTTTGCAAGCACCCTCAGTAAGATTAAGACACGAAAGGACAGGCACTTAAATACTGAAGTGTTTGTCATCCTGCAAATGAAACTTTGAATAACAAATATCCATATAAGTAAGTAACCAAAATGCTGAGAAATTTATATGGAAACTCAGACACTGAAGTCTTGAAGTGGTCTGAACAACTCTGTCTCCAAATACTATGACACTGTATTTCAGGGATCTAGCTCCTCTTGCAGAGCAACTTCTGCCAGCCTTGAAGACACGAGGTGATCTGAAATTCAACAAACTCTATCAGGGGCTGTGCTGAATTATCTACCATCTGGAAACCGTAAAAACCAAAATTATATGAAGGGGAACGAAAAATAACATGAAGGTGATGGTGAAGTTTGATGACTTTCCAACAGGACTAACTGGAAACTTGCTTTTTCTGAAGACCTACAGAACTTAGAGCAAGCTGAGTGAGAGTTAAGAGCCCTAAGATATCAGATATGGCTACCCAGCAGGGTCTCCTACCTGTGGAGATCAAACTCTATTTTCTTCTACAATGAAATGCAAAATTTTTTTGGTTTATTTTTTTAATTGGATTAAAAGGAAAAAAAAATCACATTTCAAAACACTAAAGTTCTTTGCAAAAGTAAAGTTTCCTTTTTTCAGCCAACTCTACATGGTCTCATTCTGAAAAACATAGCACTGTTCAAAATAAAGTTAAAGGATTATTTGGAGTTGTCTTGTATAAACACAAGCCAAGTATCAGCTTAAGTTACTATAATGATCTTTATAAAGGCTCATAAGTCACACAGCAAATTTTGGCAGAAACAGACTTCAATCTTTAGACACGTTTAGGAATTTGAATATAGTGCCAAAAATCTCCCAAAGATAAGTGAAATGCACCAAGAAAACTGGTTTTAATATCCGAAGAGTTATTCAAGCTGAACTGAATTTATCAAGATAAGGAATACATTTTCTTGCTATTCCGAGGACAGATGAACCTTTCTGCTCAATATTGAACAGCTGTTGAAAACAACGGATGCTGAAAATTATCTCAGAGATGCTACAAAAAAATCTTTCATAGAGCAAAATACTTTGCAACCCAAACACCAGAGTTCCTGTAATGAAACCAATTTCTATGCCATGGTCTTAATTTCAGCCTACTTCATATATTCACTCAACCTACAGCCTCTAAGCTTTACACTCAAGAAGTTCTCATGGCAGCTGCAGTCTTCCACAAAAAGTTCTGTTCACTTAACAGTGCTGGTATTTGCTCAGTGAAATATCAGTTCCAGCAACCTGTCAGAAAGGAACTGAACAACAACATACTCTGGGGTCCAGCAGAAAAAGCAAAAAAGCCTACACAAGAACTACAAAGGCCACCTTTTCAAAACTGGGTAGTTTATTCTACATAAAACAGTTCTGCTTTTTCCTTAATCTAAAAATGAAAACTGTAAACTTTCACCAATTCACCAAAAAGCTTTTCTTTTTTTCACCCACGGTTTAAGCCAAATGTGTCTCAGCACTGGACCCCAAACTTTAATTTTCTTCTACTTCTGCTATTGTTATGCCAGCACTTCTAAATATTTACACTTCCCAGATTCCTAAAATGGAAGAAGCCGGGGCTCTTTTGTAGTGCAGATGATTTGCACAGACCCCAAGCAGTGGAGAAATTCTCACGCTTTCATGGGAGGGAACTGGATTTAGGGGACACTTTGCTCCTGACAGGGTAAAGTAATCTTTAATAAATTTAAATTGAAGGGTCTTTCTAACACAGAGGGATTATGTATACCTTCCTCATGCACAATGATAAACACTAAAGGTATTAATAAACATTCCTTAGAGAACTGCAGATTTACATTTTTCATAAAGCACAGATGCCATTAAACTGCACCCAAAGCTGGAAACATTTAGCACTAAGCCGTAGAAAAGTTATTTTACTGTATATGCCACTTCAATTATCTTCTGAAAAATCAAACTGTCATTATAGATAAGGATTCAAGAAAAGCTTAATAAAAAATTCTAAGGCAACGCAAACAAAATGCAAGCATAAACAGCATGAAAAAGAAAACTAAGTGCCATTTTTATGCCTATTGAATCTTTTGGAGTCTCTGCAGGGACATCTTAGTCATTGCTATTGAACGAGGAAGTCAGCTTGGTCTTTGCTGGCATCATGCATTCAGCATAATGATTTAAAAGAGAAATACTCCATAACCTATTTATTCATTAAATCAAACCCGTAATCTATTAAGATACAGTAAATGTAAAGGAGATGTAAACATACAAGATACTATTGAGTAATCTGAGACAAAAACAGTTTTCTATTTCTTATGTTTGTAAGCACACACTGAGTTAAATTCTGCTACTTAACAGAAATCTGTCGCTAAGGACGTACAGGAGGCTACTTAAAACTTACTAAAGCCATTGATTGTGCAATCTTAGCTGAAGCAGTGAATAAAAGTATCAATATATTATGGTATTATTTTGAAGTTGTCAAATTATGCACTCTAACTAGAAGAAAATCCTTCCAGAAAAGTCTTTTTGAGCACTGAGCCTCTTTTGTTATCAAAGCAAACATTTCTTTGTGTGTCTATTCCATCTGATAAAGTTGGATTTTCCCCCCTTATGGATGCTGAAAACTTGGTGGATAAGAATCTAAATGAGATCATCAGTCCTATATATTAAAGAATTCCTTAAGAATCTGTACAAGTATGTAGTAATCCACAGAAGAATATAAAGAAACTTAAAACTGCTTTTCTGCACAGTGGGGAGCTACAGTTTCTCAACATCCAACTCAGAACACTACATGTGCAAATCAGGAAAGAGGGAAGAAAACAGAGGCTGTCAAACTCTGCTTTTTCAGTCTAAGGCAGCAAAACAATTATGGACAAGACATAACTTTTATAAAACAAGGACAAAAATACTTCAAAGCTATGGTTGTTAGTACCAAACCCATTTCACACAGTTCTGCCAGTCTATCAATGACCATCTCTCCTTATACTCCAGGCACAGCACCATTTCTCTTATTTATTACTTTTCTTCCCTCCTTCCTTCTCATCTCCTCCTTCTATCTCCTCTTTTCCTGAATTTTCCTAATAACAAAATCATCTAAATCAGCAGAGCCAGAAACTTGGAAGACTACTTTCTAGAAGCAACAGTCTAGATAGGGCAAGGCAAATGTCTGCACCTGTCCTGTAGGCAGCCTCAGGGTGTAGAATACCTGCCTGCACAAACACTGCTTATCATGGCAAGAAGTTCAGATGTGCAGGACAGGTTCAACATATAACCAAGAAGTTGCTGTGGGATGAACAGTTAGAAGCCTGTCCTACATGCTTACTGAAGGGATAAAGACACATTATTCAACCCCATCTGCAATGGGATCTGAGATCAGTTGTGAGTACCAGAAATCAAAATGCCTGAAACACTTTAAATGCTCTATCTCCTCTGACTATCTAAACTCGCCAAGTATCACAAAGCTGGTTTACAAAGCAGGGAAGCCAAGGCGTGTTGTATGTCACTAACTACAATTTGGAAATATTTCCCACATAGGTCAATATGTCTCTAACAGTATTTAAGAAACTATTTTACAAGATTGACCTTATAGACCTTAACCAGAAAAAGTGAGGAGCAAAAAGGAGAACATGCTTAAATGCCACCAACAGCCACATATATTATACCTAACAGGGAGAGAGATGTTTCTATGGCCTGGTCCTGGGATGTAAATATTTCTGA
Source organism: Lepidothrix coronata (assembly GCF_001604755.1). Taxonomy (NCBI): domain Eukaryota; kingdom Metazoa; phylum Chordata; class Aves; order Passeriformes; family Pipridae; genus Lepidothrix; species Lepidothrix coronata. The sequence continues at coordinate 2,879,170 of NW_016690218.1, forward strand.
AATCAGAAATTAAGACACTTTTGCTGTCTCTGAAGAACAATGACAGATAAGCATAAAAAGAAATATGAACTCTCATTTTATCTAGTTCATGAGCAAGCTACAGAAGGTAGGTTTTCTTATCAAAACTATATGGAGGAAAAAAAGCACGTTTCCAAATAGCATTACTGGATTTTGTGATTTTTCTAAGCTAATAATGGAAATAATACTAACCAGCTATACTGAATATTATAACATTTCAGGATTATAATGTGACTTCAGGATTAACAGCTATCAAAAAATGGAAAATATTTCCAAAGATAAGTGTAATCACAATAAAATTATCTACTTGTTTGGTGCATTGAGCAACACATCTGCTGGCTTCAAAACCAGTAATTATAATAAAATTTTAAAAAGCTGAAAAAAAGCCTGAACTTTTCATAGTCTCCTAACTGCAGTAACCAAAGGTTAAACACTCCTGAGGACAGGACCAAACTCTTTAAAACTCTTTATTCCATCCAATTATGCGCTTTCCCACTTATGTGGTTTAAAAGGTTTGCTTTCACCAAATCTGAATTAAAGGCAGAGAGATAAGGCAGCTAGCCAAACTGAAAACCTGTAACAGTCCCAAAATTATGTGGGTATACAGCAAAGAAATACGTTGCTAAGACTGACCAGCAAGGTAAGCATCCCCACCTTCAGCTGGAAAAGCAGTTTTAAAGAACGGCTGAGGTTAATTTGCATAGTAATAAACAGTCTTAAAAAGGGGAAATATTTAAAGAGAGACATAACAGTCATGTATATATGACATGACATGTCCAGACAACAGGCCACAGATACAAGCCTTTCAGAACAGTTAGTGTCTGATACTCTCAGGAATGCAAGATACTCTCCAATGCAAGAATATATGATGTCAACTCTGGAAAGCAAAGGCAAAATGAAACAGAATGAGAAAAGGCACCTGGAAAGAAGTAGCCCAGTTCTAGGTGGGATGATACCACTCTGAAAGGTGCTGCATAAGGAGAAGGGCAATTTGAAATAGCTCTTTGTGTTACTCTTCAATAGAAGATTTTAATGATAATGAAAACAATTCTGAAAGGGAAACTGAAAAAAAATCCCACTTCAAGCTAGGTAAAAAAGAGAAGGCGTTCACAAGAAGAGATGCAAATACTTTTTGCACTTTCTTCCATCCATCAGTGCAGAACACAATCTAAATTTTAATCGATGCTCCTGACTAAAAGCTAGAAAAGATATCACTTCCTGGTTCTGGGTTAGTTACCTTGAACACAAATGAGCTGACAACTGTTAACAGCAGCCTTCCCAGTTCAGAAGAATTAAAACTTCCCAGAGCCTGCACAAAGCAACCCTTTCCTTCCTTACCCAGCCAACAGTGTGACTCTCGAGAAACAGCTGACTGCACGCACAATGAAGTCTCTGCTGGAAACCAGGCTCATGTGTTACATTTGATGTACTTCAGGCAAGTGAAAGTCTTCATTAGAACATTCCAAACGGGTTTCCAGGAACAGCAGCACACTGAACCGGGGGCTAAAGGAAGAGGAGTTGTCAGCTGTAACTGCATCAGAAAGAAAAACAGGAACACACTTCCCGGGGTTTTTTAAATTACACTTCAAGAGCTATTGTTACTAATAGCTGCTCCAAGCTGTAAAAACTGCAGCCTTGGAGGGCAAAAGTCAAAGAAACCCTACTGGTTTTCCCCGGCTTACTCACAGAATTAATAAGATCATTTGGGAGGCAGCCTTGAGGTTATCAGGAATCTCTTGTCACATGCCTACAGCAAACTTTTCCAGCATTTCTGCTTACAGCTCTTTAATGAACTGCAGCACTGGGGCAGAAATCCTCTTGCCTGCTAGTAGGTTGTGCTGGAAAGTAATTTGGCTACCTACGTATTTTGTGTTTCCAATAGCAAAAAAAAAAAATGAAACAGATAGGTCTTTAGAAGTTTTCCATTAAATGGTTCTAAAATATCTTTTTTAGAATGTACTCACCCCTAAAAAATAAATGTCAAAGCTTATATACCAATATTATTACTGCCAATAAAAGCAAATTATCTTAATTATTCAGTACATAATCAAACAGAACATTGCTTTAAAGTACCATACAATGTGTTCCTTTTTGAAATATTTTTTAAAGCAATAGGCCTCAGGCAGGTAGAAACAACACAGACAGTGAGGGTTCTGTAGCTGAATTGAGCACTGCTGTTTTGACACACAAAAAATCCTAAATATCAACGGAACTAAATGGAGGATATGCTGCCAACAGATTCTTGTAGGGTTTTAGGCACAAGCATGTCTTTACTACACCCTGTTTAGGCACTTTGAGGATTTTAGCCCAACCACTGCCAGCCACTGTTTGTGCACAACTATCTCATATGCTGAGCACCTGGCTCAATGAAGTTCCCCACAAAACAGATGCCAAGGTGGATATCACAGCATCAAGAACATGGTTTGACAGACAGAAGCTCAGACATCCACTGTGAATTTGTGATAGGAGGTCAGCAGGAGAACAACCAAAACTGGTATCCCCACTACAGGACACCTTCTCAATATGGCCACAAGAATAAGCTGAACCAGGCAGAGATGAGACAAATAAAAATGACAATACACATGGCAAAGTAGGACTTCAACTTGCCCTAAATGTGAAGTCAAACACCCAGTACTGCTGGAAGTCTGCATTTGAAAGTGCTACACATCTGAAAGTAAATCCTGTCTTTTGGACAAACTTTCTGAGAAGAAAATGAAAGTACTAGAAGAGGGTAAATCAGTCTGGGAGCCAGAATAACATTACAGAAGAGCAAATACTGAATGTATGCCATCATCAGGTTAGAACCCAAGGATCTGCCTTAGATAAGAGCTGGGTATAATAATAAAACCCTTAAAACTTACTTCCCTCCCTAAAAGTCAAAAAGAGGCAAAAATTCCTGAAGCAGCTTGTCACAGGTAAGAAGATGACTTAAGTTTTTATCAGTTTGAGAGAAACCAGTATTTGTGGAAGGATTGTGCTGGTTCAATCAGCACACTCTTTGGAGACTTAAGATAATCAGGCATTCACTGTCACAGCTTAGAACAATGTTTTGCAATATTTGACTTCCCCTCTTACATCCCAGGCAATCTAAAGTGGATTCCAAGCAAGAGGAAAAAATAAGGTTCTTTAGCCAGTCACATCTGTTTTACTTGAAAAAAGTTATAAGCAGCACAAATCCAACACATCACGAGGCAGAGGGAGCACAGGCATACATGCAAAGACACATACACTTAGTTTCCAGAACAAAAAGTTAAGTTGGGATATGGAGTGAGGTTGTGTCTCAGCTGCTGTACGTGGAAGTTCACTGTCCTGAGAAGGGTTAACAGGGCAAACTTATTGACCACTTCAACACGCAAACCTATGCATGGGTTTTTTTGCACATTAGAAATAGCCTTAATGCACTGTCTGTGATATTCTAAGTCATAAATCTTATTGTGTGTTGTTTTAAGAAACCCCATGACCCCACTGTTGTCTGCTATCTGGGCACTGCTGATTCACTATTTGCATTCACATGCTGCAAAAACTGCTGTCCCATGCAACCTTCTGCATCTGAATGCAGCATCTTGTTTGTGCTGGCATGAACTTTTGCCCACTCTGGACTGACAATGCTTTTTGCACAGTAAAAGCTTAAGATGAGGTTTAGAAATTCCTTTGTCAGGGCAGATTCTCTCTCCTCCTCATACAATCTGTGTTGGGGGACAGAAAGGAAGGAAAAGAAGACAAGCAATGCTTTTAATAAACTCTTAGAACAGAAAAACATTAGTAGATATAATTTTGATACATCAAATTACCAGTTAGCTAGACATTTTGTAAAAAAAAAAAAAAAAAAAAAAGAACAAAGGGTATCTGTTGCTTTCCCAGTACTGCTACACCACCCAACTAGGAGAGGTGCATGTCCTGCCTTGGACTCACTGACTTCAGCCCAATCCCAACAGCAGCTCTTGGCCTCACTCTTCCATTTGTAACACCTTCTCTCCATCAGCAGTAACATGAACCAAATTTGTCATCTGAACAGGCTGGAAACAGCAGCTCACCTGCCTGCAGAGCTGTGCTGCCTTCAGCTACCTTCAACTTCTGGCAGCTGCTCAGTACAGACATCCTTATATCTGAAGGATGCTTTGTGAGTTTGAGCAGCACAGTGTCAGCAGGAACACCTCACAAATGACACACACATACACTGGCTGGTGACACCCATGGCATAGGGATGAAGCAGACAAAGAATTGCTTGTGAATCACGTAGGCTATGAAAGAAAACTGTCCTGGAGAAGTCACAGCGATAAGATGCAAGGATAATTTCCATTACTTGAAAATGACAGTCACATCCATTTCCTCATCTCTCAACCTTAAAAAAAAAGACAGAAAGTTTTAAACTATGAAAAATATGTGTCTGTCTTGGAGCTACTGGGACTGGCATCACAGAAGTTTAAGTTAGAAATGGACGTTTTCCTTTCCCAAAAGCCTCATGGCTGATAGTATCTGGAGGCATCCCTTAGCTTTCTTACACTTTCTTTGTAGACTTGAATTGTTTTTGAGCAGTGGCTCCTGGGTGCCTAGAATTGGCACAACTTTTCTTTTAAAGGACAGTTTAGGGTTGTAGTCATTCTCTTCCCATACTTTGCTGATTATTCACCCAAACCAGTCATACCAATGGAGTTTCAACAGGGACCTCCCATCCTCTTGCTGTTTTTGAGCCAATCAGTTATAGTCATAACTTCACCCTACCATTATCCAGAGAGCCCAGCAACTACTAGCCCAACATCTGTACAACTCCTTAAAATTCCCCTGCAAATTCCTCTATCAAATAGATTAATATTCATTTTCCCCCCCTTTCACATCGCTTGACCAGCAGCCTCCTCTTTTAGTTTGTCTAATACAATTAAAATCTAACTTCTACATTTTGTGTATGATGACTTCTTGTCAGAACTATGTTTAACTTGGCACTTTTAGACCAAGACGCAATTTTTACCTAACAAAATTATTAGGAATTATCATCGCACTTCCATTTTCTCTGGAATGGATTTATTATTTCATCTGCAGTATCTTTGAGCAAAAATTTTCAAGTCTGAAACAACACAGCAGAAGAGAAGAACATCTACCCTCTGTATTTAAGTTTAGATATTACCAACAAAACAAGGCAATTATCAACAAGTAGCTTTTTAAATATTTATAAAACTGAGTATTAAAAACCAAGGAAATTTTAAATGGCTTCTTAACCTCAAACCAAGGCACTTGCAAAGATACCAAAACACTAAGCATATGCACGCAAAATGATTCAGAAAATAACTATAAAGCTTAGATATTAGGAATAAGAAATTAAGATCTCCAACATGTTAGTTGATAATCAGCTTCAGGCAGTATCCAATAAAAAAAAAAAGTTATCAGGCAACTTTTTCACTGCTCATGTAAATTGAAGGTATGGCTTGATTTCAGTACTAACAGTCTCAATGAGTCAAGAATTTCTAGGCACAGAGATGCCTGTTTCCATTGTATTAAACCACCAAGATGACTTTTTTTTTTTTTTTTTAAATAGAAAGCTCATTTCTCCCCAGCAAAAAGCTTTACTCATTAGAAAACTCGGGACTGATGAGAGGGGAGCAGACTTGCCTTCAAAAACGGCCTGAAGTTATCTCAGCATACCTCAGAGATTACCACCAGGCCAGAAGGCTCCCAAGGATATTCCAATCAAGGCCTTTATGACGCAGTTTGAGCTGGGTGCAGAAAGCTACATGAATTATCAGTCCAAGAAATTGTAAGCATCATGCTGATCTTGCCTGCTACATGAATATAAAGTACCTTACTCAGTACCCAAAATGTAATCAAACCTGTATAATTCAAATAATCCAAAGGTAAATATTTTTGTGCAAATGACGGGAGATTTCTAATACTCTTAACACTTGATTTACATCAGGCATATGATCTCATGTTTCTATATTCTTTATTTGAGGTGGAAAATAAACTAGTACAAACTACTTGTACTCATTTATGAAGATCACATCTCTGCAAAGGATACTCAGGAGAGAGAGATCAGAACAAAGTTTCTCATCATCAGTATCAGAATACCATACCACTTCACACTTTCTATATAGGTTTTTTCCATGAAATCCAATTTTTCTTAAAGTTTAGAAGAGTTAAAAAGTAGTTATACCTGGATTGAAAAGAAACAGAGTTTGAACTGATCATTCTCACAAGGGAATCTCAATGTAAATGTCTTAAGTGGAATTCTGCTTGGAATTTCAACAAGGTAATTAAGTACAGACCACTTCAAAGTGGGACATGTCTATACTGATCACTGGTAGATACAGTATTGCAGAATGGGAGTCAGTATTTCCAACAACAAATGAAAAAAATATAGATTTTTTTTTAAAAACATTGTACTCCACAAGAAGCATAAGAATAGATGGACAGAATACTTAAGCAGGTCTGCTTCTCATTTTTTTTAGCTAACGTTATTTATGCCCATATACAAAAGTTTCTTTGGAAGCACCAGAACTTAGCTGTTGGCTCCAAATACCTTAAAGTAATTAGATGGTTTTAAACACTAGTTATGCCATGGTTTCTAACCTTCCTGTGCAGATTGCAGGGCACTACAAACCCAGCTTGTTTTCTCTCCAGCTGACCTTCAGTAGCACCACACCTGAACTTGTCCTGTTTGAACTCACAGGTATGTGTCAGAAGTCCCTCTTCCATGTCACACATGATACTACCTTTTTAAGATATGTGTGCCAATATATCAGCTTCCTTTGTCTGTCTGCTCATTTTCTGCTCTCAAACTCCAAGCTTTTGTGGCAATTAAATGAAAACACTGTTCTGTGCCATACATACATTGCATATACTGCCCAGATTCTGCCACACATTGTCCAAATTGCCCTGAAGGTTTATTGTTTCTAATAAACTCTTCCTTCATATTCACTGACTCCCTCACAAGATTTTCAAGTCACAATTTCTCTTCAGAAAAGCTAAGCTGTCAATATATTAATCTGTCTGGTGCAGAAGTGGGACTTAGACCATTCCTTCCTTTCAGTCTGCAAGCACAAGTGAAACAAGTGTTTAATCACAGTATCAGAGAAAATAACTGGCTGCTGAGCTTCAATAACACAAGCAGTAGGGCAACTGGTCACTATTTTGGCAAAAAAGACTTACATGTGTTATATCATATCCAGATTATTTTAGAAGGAAAAGGGAAAATTCAGTTGTCTTTATCCTAAAATAGAATTTATGCTTTTGAGTTTGCTGTTTTCAGGGAGTTTTTTATAAATAAATCTGAAATTCTTCATTTACAACGACTAATATTGCAATGCCCAAACAGATGTATTTGCATCGAGAATATATTTTGTGGACTGAGGTTCACAGACCACGTGAACTGAAACTTTGCTTGAGATTATGTCAGCCAGTTGCAAATAGATTCTAGGTGCACTGTCAGAACTGGGAGTACAGGCCAAAAGCCCTGGCTCACTCTCTGGAGACTAGACAGAAAGCAATATTTCACTTGTGGGATGGAATACACAAAGAAAAATAACATACCTGTCTTTTACAACAGAAAATAATTTTGATAGATGACCAAACAGGCTACGCCTTCAAATTACCGCAACAAGATTCAGAGTGGGTTTTGGAGGTTGTTTGTTTGTTTTTAAAATATAAACATATACACTGCCTTTCAGCCACATTTTGCTCAATGAGCTTCATAAAAAAATGCCATATTCTGCAGATTTGCAAACTGAGACCATATGTGAGCATTATGCACACCACAACAAAAAGCACAGCCGCCTGCTCAGCTGAACATCTCTTCCTGCACATGTACACAGATGGAAGCAGCTGCTGCCACTAAATAACTCACAGAGCTAAAATGTGTCTGAGAAACTCTGCTCCATTCCCCAGCCAGGACGTGCTCTTGTGAACTGCTGTATGGGATAGAGAGTAAATGCAAGTAGTGAGGTGGTTTGTCATTCCCTCCCCAGGTCATGAAATAATCTATGAAAAGATACTCATCTAGCTTTGAGAAATGAAAAGAGTAATACAAATGCTATTCTCTCCTGTAATTGCTAAGCTAAGCAGAAACACAGTATGTACATGCTTCCATTTTACAGCACAGCACAACCAAAAGCTAGGGTTTTTTTGCACCGGACCATTAAAACATGCAATTTGCCCATCAGGTCAGTGTAAGAGGAGGAAAAAAAAAAGTAGTGTCTGCAACACCGGCTTATGCTGAAAAAACAAGGAGGTGGAAGGATGAGGTAATGGAAAGAGAAAAAGCAGTTTATCACTCCTCTCACTCTCCCCTCGTAGAGGACTTCGAGCACTCAGGAACAGCAGAGGACTATATTCCTACTCATGACCTTTCTTTGAAAAAGTGCAGTACAAAGTCTCAAAAAGTAGAAGCCAGGGAGGAGGCAGAAATCTGGCATTCCAGCACTCCCACTCCCAGCTTAAAACTTCAAGGCAGACTGATAGCTATTTCACAGTCTGCTGATTTGCTCTACTTTTCATGAACCAAGAATGCTTAAGAAATTCTAAAGTAATCTCTGCTTAATGTCTCAGGTTAATCATGCTAAAATTTTGCTTCTAGAATCTTTAATGTCATCAATGGCAGTAGTGGAACATTGAAAGTGAACGTTCAGTAAGAAAAAGAAAGTTAGGATTCTTCTTGCTGGATGAAAGTGAGCCAGAAGTCCCTTTTCTTGATTACTTTAGAGGCAGGTTGGTTTCATACAGTAGCAGAAACTACAAGTAAATCAGTACAGAAATTACACAGTTCTCTCCAACATTTACCAAGTTATGAGAAACCATTAGCAGTGGTGCTGAAGCATATTTATGCATTAGCAAAGGCATTACTGCTTTCTGCAGCTCATGAAATCATGTCTCTTGTAGAAAGTAGCTATAATGCTACACACTGCTGCCTCTATAACTGCAGGTACTTACATTTCTTTGATTGGAATAGAGGAATGATTGTGCTGAATCAATTCACAAGATAAGAATTTCTCAAGCCTCAAACCCAACAAAATATGATTCTTCAGAGAAAAGTATGACTGCCACAAGATGGACAATGCTTTCCCTGGAAGTTATTTAAGCCATAAGTTCATAACTATGAAAGGTTTTTTTACTCTTTGTATAATGGAGTCCATTATTTTCAGGTGAGTTTCAGATATGGCAGAGGCCCTACCTCCATAACATCAATTCTACAAAAATTTGATCAAATTTTCTATGCTTCTTATAATCCAAGAATTGCAATTTTTGCATTTCTATAAGTTTATTTGCTTTGTAGAAGTAGTTAGTGCTGGACACTGCTTTTTCGTAACTACTTTGCAACTAAATGATTAGAACTGCCATGGCTCACAGGAAGAACACACAGTATATCTCTAATCTTTAGGTACTATTGTGTAGTTCTACTTGGAAATGTAGAAGGTAAATATTTCCAGCCTGCTATTCAGCCACTGTGCCTTTAGAGATGTTGATGGGGTAATGTGAACATGGGAACAGGAAAGCACACACATGCAAGCTTCAATTTGCAAGTTTCACTCCATGTTCTATCACCTAAAAACCCCATACATTTTCCATTTCTAGAAAGAAACTGTGCCAGTATCTTCAGCCAGATGGCTGTACTTTTTCTTTCATCAAATGGAAAAGGGTTAATTCTAAATTTCAAGTAAGTGTTCCTTCAGTTATCTCCAGACTTCACTACTTATCCAAGCAATGAAGCAAACAGGAGGAAAAAAACCAACCAAATCAGCAATTCCATGAATCACATAGAAATTGTTTTGCTTCCACTGACATGATCAACGTTTAAGTTAAGCATTGATGTAATCTTAAGGCACACCCTCCTCTACTGCAAGACCTCGCCCTCCACAGTTTGTGCCTAACTTCCATCCCACCCAAGGACAGCCATTAGGGTGCAAATATAAATATAATTGCACTATATTTTAAATCATTTAATTGTTCTACCTGCTTTGTAACAGAGTCAAATCAGATATAACAATAATTAAAAGAACAATGAAAATAATAAAAAGATTCAGTAAAAAGAATCCTCATTTACTTAATTGCCTTTTAAATCTGATAAATTCAACTTTTCTGCTTCCAGTTCTTTAGAGGTAGTAATGGTTCATTTGATTGGCTCTTATTTACAGAGTCAATTACTTTACTAGTAAAATTTACCTTTAATGCAACTGCCATCCGAGACCTCTTCACTGTTGTTCTTCATTGATTCCTCAGGTCCTTCTCCCAAAAGTAAAGTGCTTGTCCGTGCTGCAGCATCTTTCTCTAAGTCCCCGCTTTTCTTCTTCTCTACCAGTATCCAGAAACCAATTCCCAACCACAGAATTTCCATCTAACCTCCATCTTAACTCTCTCTAGCATAATAACACACTTGTCATTCTGACTGTTAACACTTTCCCAGAAGGTGAGGGAAAACCTGCCCATCTATACGAAAAGGCACTGAAGTTACACAAGGTATTCCCCTTGCAAGGAAAAGGAGTACACTATACTGAAAATTCTATGGGGAATAACTGCACAGAGAAGTCAGCCAGAATTGGGAAATTCTGTCCTCATTGCCTCAAAGACTTAGGCAGTCTCACACATTCATGAGACTTGCATGTTACAGTCCCACCTCACATTGTTTCCCCCCCAGCTGCCTCCTTCTCATGCATTTGCATACAGCACCTTCATTTTCTTCCCTGCACCTCCTGTGCTTTGAGCAAGATTGAGCTGGAGGAAGCCACCAAGCATTTGGCATATGGAAATAACAAAGCAGGAGAAAGAGCAAAGCCTTATTACAGACAGATGTTGTTGCTCTTACTGGAGCTCCATGCTCAGGAGTCTCATTAGAAAGAATATTGTTCCCAGTTGCAGCCTAACAGTGGAGAGAAATACAACAGAAACAAAGCAAGCTCTCTGCTCCTGAACAAGAGAACATTCAATAAAAATCTAAATTTGGCATCTTGATGTCTTTAAAATCAATCAGCCTTTAGAATTCACTGCCACATGATGCTATCCGTGGAATACAGCAAGGTTTAGTGCACTGTAAATTTTTATGGACAAGAACTTCTAGCTGCTCATACTATTAATGCCAACAGAAAGACTATTGGAAGAGAGGTAAACATCCTCTGTGTAAGGTGTTAAGCTTTTCACGCCTCTGGCTCAAACCATAGCAAATAGCTTAACACTCTCTGAGGTAAGATTCCTTATGATAGGATTCCTGTCCCATCCCTGCCCCACCAGCCCTGGTGTTCTTCAGCCCCCAAACTGAGCTCCTTCTGTTGGCAAAGATCACAGAAAACCATTCTCCCTCAGAGCCCCTCATACTGAGTTATATTCCCCCCCTTCCCAGCAAGCCAAGCTGCCTCAAAGGTGGACTTGACACAGGCCAGAGCTGGTGCAAAGACAAGGCCACTGCACTGGCTCAGCTGCAATGTGCAACTTCACCCCCAGGACTGGAAGCGATTACCTGCTCACTGAAACATTTGTCTTAATACTCTCTTTGAAAATGACATTTGAAAGGTGTGAGCCTCTCTCAGTTTATTCTAAAGGGAGCCTGAGTGACTGCCATTGGCTAGTCCTTAACCATTTGAACTTATCCACGATAAGCTCCCTCCTAAACAATTAGACCAAGATTCCCCCAGCAAACAGATTCTTTCAACTACCTACCACAGCACTTTCTGCATGTTCTTCCTAGGCTTGCCTTTTCTCCAGCTTAATAAAGGTGCACTCTCTTTTCTTCCTGCTTATTCTGTTCCTGTTCCTCTGCACTTGCAAAAGCATCATTCCCCCTGTACATACCCAGCATTCTGACAGGCCTTGTACAAGTAAGGACTTGGTTTCTTTTGGCTTTCTCGCTGCTCTTCAGTCCTCTGCCATCTCTATCTCACCTCTACCAGAGTATTAAAACAAAGTAGTGAATAAATTGGTACAAAAAAGGGGTACTGAACAGCTCTCCCCTTACTAATAAGCTTTTCCTTGTCCTAGGCTAGATCAGATGTTTCTTTCCATGTTTGCACTAGCACCAAGTTAATATTTAGTATTCAGTATCAAGATTATGGTGCTACCACATAGTAGTAAGTCCCAACTAAACGCTCTCAAGAAATTTAAGTTCTAAAATTAGACAAAAATAACATTTTTTAAAGTCTCTAATGGCTATTAGAATGGGAGAAAACATTAAAAAAAGAAATATGATGGAAGGAGTTTCAAAGCACAGTATAATTATATATGAGTTTGTAGCATTTCATGATCATGAAACGAAGTTCTTCCTTATGCTGAATTGTGACGAACTGTTTCTTCTCATAGTTGAAAAATACACAAGCAGTACTACCAAAAAATCTTCAGCTGAGGCAAGGTATCTTGAGTTTAACCATAAGAGAGGGCAAAAACCTATTGCCCTATTACAATCCCTATTGTAATCCCTATTACAATCTTGTGGTCAGGTAACTATTACATGGTCTAGCAAAAAAAAGCTTAAGTAAATATGAATGTATTTCTAACCTGTAGCTAAAGGTACCAAAGCAAACATGCATCTGCATCTGTTCCATTATTTCCATTTGCAGAACGTGAAGGTATAAGTACACTATGTTTTCTTCACCTGCATGCATGTGAGAAATAAGCCATTCCTTTAATTCAGTCTCAGAATTGCAGCTATTCCCCATATGCTTTAGTACACGAGACAAATCAGCTAAAACATCCCAGTAATGAAACCACAAAAGAAATATTCCAGAGACAGAATATGAGAAAAGAGGAAAGGCAGACTGCCTTTCAAACCCTTCCCAGAAGGGCAGCTTCATTATCATATCTCAACTTTTCATTATCTGACATTTGTAAAAACCTTTAATTCAAGTATTCAAATAAAAATTTCATGGCATACAAAACTGATGTTGTAAAACGTTATATTTCTGTTCAAAGCTTAAAGAAAGTTACAGAATCCTTATAAAGTCAGTGAAAAGAGTATATATTGTACATGAGATACCATACATTGAAATAATAGAACAGATACACAGCAACATAATACTTGCAAAAGATAAAACAATTTACTGAAGTTCAGCTTGGCTATACACCTTCTACATAACAACATTATTCCTGAAAGGTGAATATATAAAATCAAGTATTGGGATGAAACCCTCAGAAGCTACCCAGACCTTCAGCCACTCTCAGATCACTGCTTCCTGCTTATGATAGAGGGATTTTTTTAGGAACACCTGATTTTTGTCAATTAAACTTCTAAACTAAATCACCTCACTAAGGTTACAACTGTGAAGCTGAACCCATCAAAATTCAAACTTAGTCAGACAGACAGCTCAGTAATTCCATCTGAGCAGGGTTTTTCTGGGGGTTGTTTGTTTTTGTTGGTAGTTTTGTTGTTTTTTCTTTGGGTTTTTTTTTCTCCTAGAAGTGCTGGTTTTCCCTAGCTGAAATAACTGTGCATTTCTATAGCCTAAATGAAGTAATCTGGTCTTTTCCTAATTGCCACTTAAACCCAAATCACCCATCAGGACCAAAAAAAAAAATAAAATACAAAAAACAAGACCTAAGATTACTCTGGTAAACACCACTACTGGGACTCTGCATACCCAGGCCAAGCAACAACCACAAGAATGCAGTTTGGACACGATGAAGCTCTTGATATCCAGCCCCCCTGGCTCCCCAGCTGACCCCTGATCACCCAGAAGGTTTCAACAACTTCAGCAAGTTTTCCATGAGACATTATTGTGACTACAGCATGACTCAGAATAAGGAATCTTCCTCTTACTGCACTTTAATAATCTCCATGAATGTAGAGCTACAGATTATTTTATTTGTCAAAGACCAAGTCCACATGCTAATTTTTATCAGATTTCACTGCCATCATCTATCAAGACCAACTTAAATATCTTCCCCAAAAGCATTTTTTAAATTAGATCTTGTAAGCAACATACAAGTTCTTTACTTAGAAGAGGGTCTCATTTTGTGCAAGCTTAAGATACTGAAAACTATCTAATAAGTACACTGATTCTGGGGTAGTTGATTCTTTATTCATGTAAGTATTAGAGCTCAAAATTGTGTTTCTTCCCAAATAACTGAAACAGCTCTTTAACAAAGCAGCAAATTTAATACAGCACAGATATTGTCACTGTGTCCTTTTAGCAGGTAATTTCATTTCACCAGTGCAAATTTTATTGTAACTACCTTCTACTGCTTCTCTCCTCTCAAACTTTTCCTGTTTCATAACACTCTGGCAACCCAACATCTTGCTTTGAAACAGCTTTGAAAACCTGGCTTATGGCCAACTTGCAACTGATACTACAGTTTAAATACCTTCCTAGCAAAGTTGCAAAAACTTCAAAACACTCTGGGATCAGTCATTAAAATGTTTTTGTTTCAGTTACAACACTAATGAAAACCAAATGTCTACATTTATTTTAGCTGGCTTAATGGTCTGGGGATTTCACTTAAAAGAAAGGTCTGAATCAACCCTCATTTACTTGACTGAACAGATTAGCACAACAACATTGTAGAAAGATATGGATAATATTTTTAAAAGATTTAATAAGAGTGTTTCAGCCACAGATTCAATTAAGGAGGCCCAATTAATTGCCTCAATTTTATTCTTCTTCTCTAAAGCCTTCAATTACAGTGCACCCGAAACCATGCACTTTTAGCTGCAAGTTTAAAAGGCTCAATTTGCCAACAGATTTAAGACACAAAACTAATGCTATGGCTACAGGATATAGGCTACTGCAAACTATGCTTCTACTATCCAAATAAGGTACAAAATAACAGACTCTGCCTGAAGTTTAAGCCATCCCAAAGTGTCTGCTTGTAAAAGATACCACCGTGTTCTGCAAGTGTATCTCTCAGTTGTACACATGCCACATTCAGTGAACATGGGAATATTCCGGGTGGGAATCACAGCATGCTAAATGAAATGCTTCATACAAAGCTGTCTTTCAGCTGCAAGTTATGACATTCTGCCACTGGTTTAATCCATACCCTCTACAATCAAGTCAGAGAATTCTATGCTGGTTTTGTACAGCCTTCGCCATCTACAATGAATTAATGTTTCAGCAACATTTTATCCCTAAATTCGTTTTTGAACACTTTGTACATACTCCTCCACAGCAAAGAATATCAAAGTTCTGCTAAAACAAAACCAACACAAGCTGACACAAATATCTACATTTTCAGTAACAACATTGTTGTTCATCATTTGCATCTCAAGATATCCAGAGCATGCACCACCTGTTTCCAACTAGCACTCAAACTGTTCAACTGCATGTTAATGACAGCTGCTAAAAAGTCTAAAATATCAGGGAAAACAAATAAAAGTTTAACTGCAGCTCTGCAGGATCGAGGCAAGCCACAGTCTTCTGCTAAATATGAGTCAGTATAATACATACAATGCTCTAATAATGTGTATTTGCACTTCACAGACTCCCTTCACCACCATTATAACTGTAATGTTCACAGGAATGCCAGCATTTGTGGGCAACAACTGTTTCTAGGACAGGAGAGTGAGCAAGTGCTCTGTGCACTAACAGAGTTTTACAGACCTAAGAAATCCCTAGCAGAGAGTTCCCAGTACACATCCCTAGCATGCACATCCATGCTATTTAGCCAGAAACACAGAGCAAAAAACCCGCTCGAGAGGTGATACCAAATGCACAAATGCCAACCCAAAAATATATTTTAAATAAATGAATCTCAAATTATTAATCTTCTATTCCCTAAAATATGTAAAAGCATATATATAGGAAGAAATTAAAGGTTACAGATCACTGATCAGCCAATAAGTAGGCTTTATAACATCAATTTTAAGTGCATTGCCACTTTACTTGAAAGTGCAGTTTACTTATGAACATTGACATTCTTGCCGTGCCTTCAAAAGTATGTAGAGCTCTCTGTGTGTAGAAATCCTTCTTTCTAGCACAGCAAGACACTGAAAAGAGTAACTTTTTGTGTGCTTAATTCAGAGTTTCACAAAAAAATCACATGCTCACAGTAATTCTATTAATTTCGCTACTTAAGAGGTTCCTTTACAGACACTGGGATACAGAATTCTAGCACTAAATAGCTTATAATAGGAGAAAATAACAATACCTAAAATTAGTACACTTATGTTTCATAAAAAAACATAACAACATAAAAGGTATCCAAGGCCTTAGGTCTCTGCCCTGGTCAGGACTTTATAGGTGATGGACATCACATCAAGAGCACCAGAAGCAAAGAATCCATTCTCAAACTTTCAGCTGAATTATCACTAAAAGTAACAGGTAGGAAGATTAAATAATTCAACTATTTAAATGAGAATGAAAAAATATGGTAAGAATAATTTCTTATTCCTTTACTTTGCAAATCCACACACCTGCTTGCTACTACTCTGGGAGAGAATCAAGACATACTGTTTAGACAGTCATTTCTCTTACGTGGATAAGAACAGTATGAACTCAACCACACCCTTCAAGAAACTATAAAAATACCATTTCTCAGTATGAATTTTCTCAAACCCTGGCAGCCTTACAGGACAGTCACATACACAACTCTAGCCAGCAAAGAGGTCCCCTATAGAACTTTCAGATATATACAACAACGCCTTCATTAATTAAACTCAGCATACCTACCTATCACAATTTCTCTCAGGCATTCAGCACAGGAAGATTAATAGAGACCATGTGGATCAAATAAAGAATAACAAATCTTTGCAAAAATACAGTTGGAGAGAAACTCCTGCTATCAAGTACTGTTTGCACAAAGCAGCACAGAAGTGCAAATCATAAACTCTCAGGAAACTCCCACATCCCATCTGCATACAAGGGGAATTTCAAGGTTTAAACCTAACCCATGGTTTGGGACAAACTTCTCAAATGTGAATCTTTTAAACAGTAATGCAAATTTATTCCTCTCTCAAAGGAAAACAATTACATCAAAAGCAGATTGCAGAGAAACAACAATAATTAAGTCTCATAAATTCGGAATATTAAGATTGATTTTTATGGCTCATAGAACAAGCTTCGATTTCTTGCATGAGCTAAGGAATCTTATGTGAAAAAACTGAGGAAAAAAACAGATAAGTATTAAGTAAACCAGAATCTAACAGATGAGCATTCTCACTTTAATGCCTCATGTAAGTGGCTATTTAGTTCCAAATGTACCTCATATCCCATGAGCTGTTCCAGAAGAGTAATACAGAGGCAAGTGTAAGAACAAGGTGGCTGCTCAGCTTCCTCCATGTCAACACACTCATAGGAGCAGTCACCCCTTTTGGAATAAGAGAACAAAATTCTAGGTATCTTATTTTTTCCCCTGACATTCTGCATCTGAGGCACTTTCTACTGTGCAATAAGTGTTAATCTGAAAACATTTAATAGAGTGCTCCGTGAATAGTTAGGATCTTGATGGCTGGCAGCGTCAGCATTGGAAGCTGGCTGTTGGGTCAGGACAGAGGATTGATGGAAAATGAAGTAATCCAACAGATGTATACAGAACTTTGGATTTTCTTCCCTGTCACTAGCCCAAGCACAATTTCCAGGTATGGAAAATAAACACATGGGATGATTGAAAAAAAAACCAAAACAACCAAACACAGGGGCTTTTTATCTAGAAATCTACTTGGAAATTAGGCTTGAACTGCCATAAAAGCACACTACCCCAAGAGCATTTGGTAACTGGTGATTATCAGCAGAGACAGATTGGTATTTTTAAGACAACACCTAATAAGCATAGACTGCAAAAGGCATTCATCCCCAAGCACTGTCATGCTGTAATATCCTGACGAATTTGTACATTTGTGGTACATGGGCTATATATTAGAGGTAGGACAGGGAGCCACATCACATCAGGCCTCAAAACTTGAAGTTAAAAATCCTTTTCTTGGAGATTCCAGTGAAAATTCTCACAACTTCATTTAGTCCTAGACATGTGATTCTAGCCTCCTGAAATCCAAGCTCACTTTCTGCCCAAAGAAGTTGAACTTGTGTCAAAGAAAACTAGACTACAGCTTGCCTCACTATTCTGCAAGATAAAGGTTCTCTCTCTGGCACACGCTCCTGAACAGATGTTTGGCTACAAAGAAGGACCCAACCAAACTGTATCTCCAAAGAGGTGCAGGAAGTACAGACTCCGTGTTCCTGTTTCTGAGTGGAAAATGAAGGTGTATTTAGCTCGAACAAGTCACTCAAGGTTTGCACTATACCTATAAAAGCAATGAAAGAGCTCTTCTATTACACATGCATAGCCTATAACACAGCTGTATCTGTACCTATCACCTCACAAAGACACCTCTGGCTATTGCTATGGATACTAAACCCATAGAACATCTTGTTACCTTCATTTGGAAACTCAGCTCAGACATACTGCACTAAAATTAGCACACTGAGGGTATTTCATTTACGCATTTTAAAATACACATGACATTTCTTTGCAGAGACATTTCAGATTTTTGGAACACACAAGGCATAAGACTCTCACACTTCCATCAAAATACCTTTAATAAACTTTACGTGTGAGATAACTTGAAAAGGTTGACAGTAGAGCTCGTAAGGGAACCGACTGGTACAGTTAGATCTTGCCCAGGCTTCTCCCCCTGCCTTTGATGATGAAGTGGAAGGGGACAGAGTCATTGTGGCTGTGGAGTTTCACAATTAAGTTTATCACAGCACGTAAACGAGGCTCGATTTTACCAAGACAACTGCTGCTGTTTCTTTTGCCCCAGTAAAAGCAGTCACCTATCTCCAACAGAGCTGCTTCTTTAAGAGGTGTTTCTTCCTTATCTTCCACTTTCCACAAGAGTACGTTCACCTTTTCATTCAGGTCCACTATGTTGCCTCTTGACTTTTGCCTTCTCTTTTGGCTTATTTGACAAAAAGAAAACTATCCATGTGTCCTGCAGCAGTTGTTTATCTTGTCCTTAAGGACTGCACAGCTTACAACAAGACATGAGCAGCACTTGTACCTTCCCTATGACAAAGACAGGGTTCGTTTTCTTCAGCTTTCAAACATGCCTGCCCGTGCCTCTTCCAGTGTGACCTGGGAAAGGAACAAGTTAATGTTTGACTTCTGTTTTAACTGTATACTTTTTCTAGTGGTTACTTAATAGCAGAGTCTGGTGTGCTGAGCAGGTAGTTTGCATGGGCTTGAAAGTCAGCAGTCTGTATTTCTGAATCAGGATTTCAGAGGTTATATAAACACATTTATCTTTGTGGTCTTTATTTTGGAAGGGGAGAAAAGTAAATGAGCAGTTAGGAAGGAGCGAAGCAGAGGATTTGGAAGGCAGAGAACTGACCAGAAACATACTTTAAGTGTTGTATTATGTAAGTAGTCTCTCCTGGGCATTTGATCTACGCATGCAGGAGTTTTATGGCTTAATTTCCTTGTTATGTCAGTTCTTAGCGAAAAAAAAAAAATCACCATCCCCTTTTCACCATTCATGGCAAGTCTAGGACCTTTTCTTGCCTCATGCAGGTCCATGAGATACAGCAGGTTTTAGTGGCAATACTGCATTCCTCAGTTCTGGGCACGTGCCCTCCCTATTTAAATGCTGATTGACAGGACTCCAACACACTACACAGGGCACACAAAATCAGCAGGGTTATTTTACTGCAGAGGGAATAAAGCAACCTCAACAACTGACAAGCTAGTGCAGAGTAAAGATATACACAGGAACATCTCTGCATTAAGTAATTTCAAAGTGAATTTAATCCATTCTGAAAGCAGAGAGTAGAATTTACATTCACTGGCCAGTTAACTCCCAATGAGAACAGCATCATTTGAAAGCAGAACATCCATTTGTAAATAGTTAGCATGAACCTTCTCTACCTCACTCCTCTGTAAACAAACATTAAGAACCTGACATATCCATGGCAACTTGTGCTGTGGAAACAAGAATTGAACATAACCTTTTAAAAAATTATGCCAGTTCTTTCACAAAGAATTCAGTGAACGAATTATAAACCCTGTGAGGTGACGTTTATAATAAATTTAAATGCAAACGTCTGTGGAGGCCTTAAAACAGCACCTGCAGAAAGAAGCCTGCAGGGATTTCATCCTGATGCTACCAGTTTTAACAAAGGTAAATCATTGCCCTAAAGACCCCACACACCCTCTCACTCTTCAACACTGCTGGTTCGTCCAACCAGAATGACATCATATGAGCATTGCCCTCAGCCTCACATGGAACTAAAATTAAAAACCAAATCCTTAGGCTAGCTGCATTTCTATAACAATGCTACAAGTCAAACCAGTTAATACTGATACAGCCTTCCCACTTGGAAAAGAACAGAACTGGGATTCCAATAAAATTTTGAATTCTGCAAGCTTTCTGTACCCTTATAAATGAAACAAATCAACAACTAGACCATACATCTGAATTCCTTGAGAAAGGAGCTCTCTTCAATAGTAGTGGGAGAAAAAAAGCAAAGGAAGAAAAGAGGAGTTTGCATTTTCCATACACAAAGACTAGGGAAAATACCACAGTCGTAGGTATTTTTCAACCTACCAAAATTTAAATTATTGTTCTTTAACCTGAAGATACTGTATCAGAATAAATCAAAGACCCTAAAAATCCATGAATGAAAACCTTGGGCTTACATTCTAAGTTTTAATGTGGAAAGACATGTTTGAGAGTTTTCATCTCTGCAGCTAGAGACAAAAAAATTAATCCTTACAGCATTACATTCTATGTGTGGAAAACAGGGCCAGGAATTAAACATGCCCTTCAGCAAATCGTAATTCAACAACATGTCTAAGATTAAGATGCTGACAGTTCTGTCTCCCAGGCCCAAGTTCCTGCTACCAGAGTACATTGCCTCTTAATTCATGCATTTTAATTGCCAGGTTTAGAAAAAAAGGCATGCAAGATAAAGACTGGTATCTGCTAATGAGGGAATGGTTTATATTATATCTTAATTCTAACTCAGAGTAATGAGCAAAGCAGTCTGAAATCTAAGAATCTGATATCAAACTTACCATGGGGTAAGAGTCTAATTTCTCCCTCATCCCCAAAGCAATTTTACATATAGCTGGGGAATAAAGTTTGATTCTGGAAGTTTGTAGCCATCAGTATACACTTACTGTATCAACTGGAAGATATTTACAGACATGAAATGGAAGTGAGCCAGAAGATTTATAAAAGTATTTCCCCCTCTCCTCCAATGCAATATTACTTTTCTTTGAAGAGCAGGGAGTGGAAATGAGAGAGTACAGATGTGCAATTTTGATAGCAAGACCCATTAGCACGAAATGAGAAGGTGATTAACATGGGCCCAATGCTATTAAACACTTTGATACCTTTTTAATTCGAATGCCCCTGCTTTCAAGAAAGCCTTCTAGGATTTTCTAATTCTCTAATGGTTAGAAAGGAGCTCAATCAATCTGCTAATCCTGCCTCTCAGGACTGGGAGAGAAAAACACGGTCTAGACATAGTTAATCTGTGCCTTATGAGGCACTCTAAAAATGGAAATACCATAGTCTTCCCAAGCAATCTATTTTCTAATGCCCATTTACACCATCTTTGTTGCAGTTTAAACACGTTATCAGTGGTTCTGTTGTCAGTGACTACACTGAAAAACACTCTCCTTGTTTATATCTCACCTGAAAACAATTCTTCCTTCTCTCTGTAGTCTTCTGTTCTTTAAGGGAAACAGTTCTATATCTCTGTGAATAAAATAATTACATTTTCAAGACTTTATCCTTTACTTTCCTCGATGCTCTCTCAAAGTACTGTAGCTTTTCCTGGGCTGAAATGCCTAAGCCTAGCATGGAGGACTGTCAGGTGCTGTACAGAAACTTAACCTGAATACACGTCACAGCACACCTGAGCTGTTTGCATCATCTGTGTTAACAGAATCATATCTGTCTTCTTAACAGCAACACTCCCAGACACTTTGCACCAAGCTCATTCTACTGCCCCACAGTCTTCTAGTAGAGATAAATAAATAGAGGATCTTGAATCTTGTCCTTATCCAAAAGGCATGGTTTTTTCCCCCCTCTCAGACTGCTTCTCCACTTCCTTCAAGTCATTCTGAACCCTAACCACGTTTTCCAATGCACTGGCAGCAATTCCTAGCTTGATACCATCTGCTGTTAATACTGCATCGCCTTAACGTTTCACTTAAGTCAAAATTACTGACAGAACCCTGCAGAGATCATTCAGTCTAGACATCCTCTGGTCTGACAGTGATCCATGAAACTAAGGCTTTTCACCAACTTTACAGTATTTAGAGAAACATCCTTGCTTATCCCACAGAAAAATCCATTAGAATAACTAATTAAACTAAGAACATATTTGTTTCTACCAAACAAGACTGGATATCATGCCATGAAATGAGACTTGAGAGGTTGTGAATTTTGGTTTGAGAAAACCCACATTTATGTTTATTTATCACCTTTATTACTTGTTACTAAAAAAAGCTTATCAAATAGTTCACATGTGTTGCAATGTTTTAGGAAGTGGACTCCAGATCTCCAGTGCTTCTTTTCCACCTGTCCCACGCAGATACAGGTACTGGGCTTGGCTTCTCTCCCCATTTAAAGAGCTTTATATGTCTACATGGAAGCTGATATCGGTTCTGCAACCAGGAACGAGGCAAACCAAACTATCCTTCATTAAAATTTCACCTGCTTTTCAAATTACCACTTTTGTAAGTGTTCTTCATCATCTTCTTTATCTAAGAAAAGTTCCTCTGTTTCTGGGGTCAGGTATAATTACAGCTTAACCTGCAATAAAGAGATCTGAAGCAACAAGTGCACTGAACATACAGTTTTCTAAGCATCACGTTATGTTTCTTCACTAAGTAGCAGGCCAAGCCCTTATTCTTCTTCTCACCATAAACTATTCTATAAGTACACTGTCTTAATTAAAGTAAGGATAAAAGGATGTCCTTTGTATCAAATGTGCCTGAGCAGACCACAGAAGAGCTAGGCCTATAGAAAAATCTCTTTAGAGACAGGAATATACTAATGTAAACAGTTCATTGTACAGTATAATCCCTTTGTATCATGCACTTCCATTATTTTACCTTATTTACCATTTAACCCTTATTCTAAAATTGCTTAACTTTGTCTCAATGTCAGAACTTCCAACTAATACATGTTCCTTATCAATTTATGGAAAGAAATCCATATTTTAAAGTACAAATCCAGAATTTGAAGAGTAAAGCAGTACAATCATTTGGGGATATCATTCAGACCCATTATTACCAGTTTACTAAATTTTAACTTAAAACCTCTGACAGTAGGGCACTGACCAGCAGAACCATCTCTCAGCTGGAAAGGGCAATGCTGAAGGTACCGGACAAGAGGGAGCTCTGTTAATTCCTGTTGGACTGCAAAAGTAAGGAGTCATCTCAGCGTCTCATAATCCCATTACTAGGGCTTCAGTTTGTGGGATTTACAGATTTAGCACCCTACATTCTAAATGCAGCAAGAAACTCTGAACAGCATATTCAAATCACCTTTGGGGGTTTAGTGGAAAAGAAAAGAAGGTGGGAAATTTAAGAAAAAACAAAATCACGTTTGGCACAAGCAAAGAGATGTGGTTTCTCCTGCCTAGATAGTAAAAAAAAAACAAACTAGAAATTCATATATTTTTGAAAGTCAGTAATTTTTTTATTGTGTATGCAATTGGCAGAGCCACATCAAAGAGAAGTTAAAGAGTTTTGCAAAGTAAGAGAAGCTAAGAGAGGGATAAGCCTCCCCCAATCCATTCAACATCACACATCAGTGATCAAAATCTATTTAAAAAAATAATTTAAAAACCTTTCCATTTCCCCAGAAAGCAGTTTGGTTTGTAGAAATCAACCATATCCAGGGCAATAACAACCAGCCATGTGACCCTCTTATGGAAAGGCCATGGAAAAAAAAAAATAAATCTGTCTGGAGTTTGTGTTGGCCAGGCAAATCAATATACTTAGTCATAACTCATTCTCACTGCTTACAAAGCAAGTAATTGTTTTCCCACTAATGCCATCTCTACCATTTTTAACAGAGAACAAGTTGCAAAAGTACTGAGCTTGCAGCAGATCCAACTGGCTTTGCTTGACAGCAAAGAAAAGCAGAGAAAATCAGTTTACTGATGCAATAGTTAAGCAGTAACACATAAAAAAAGCCAGTTACATTTCACAGTCAACCACAACACTACTTTCTTCAGTTTAATGTAGAAACATTATTACACAATGACACATTTCCAAAACCCTTAATACAAATCTTGCTTTTTCAGTTCAACAAGTTTCACTGTCAAAGAAAATACCTAAAAAGTGTCTAGGATTATTCAGGATCTTTACTGCCACACAAGTAAGTTCTACACTATATTAATGATCTTGGTTTTAATAATGATTTCAGTTTTAATTCCATTATGTTTTTATAAAGGTATCAGCATGACATGCATTTCAGATGATTTAACTTCAAAGGGTTAAGATTAAGTTACTGAATTCTTGCAATACCTGCTGTAGTTTTTTATGGTATTAAAGAAGCTATCAACAATAAGTGAGAACATATGTTTAAGACTAGGGTAAAGTTTACTCCAAGAGGCAAAAATTCCCTTCAGCTTTATATAATTAGTTTGAACAGCATACGTATTAAAGAAAATATTTTAGCTTACTTACATATTCAAACTATGTGGCATGGTACTCTGTGATTTTGTAAGCCCAAAACATCATAACTGCAGCAATCTTCAATTAATTATGTAGTTCTCAAAATTCCCCTCTTCCTTCCTCCCACCTAAAGATATCTCCACATCACCCAGTTTTTATGCAACTTCAAGAAGTGCTGCCCAACAGGGGTGTATCCATATCAAATAGTTTTACTATTAGAAATGGATCCTATCAGCTGTATTGCTGAGCACAGCAACTACTTGCAGCAAACAAAAGGGAAAAAAATACCTAAGAAAGTCTTTTAAGTTCACATCAAGTCTAAAAGCTTCTTCAGTCCAAGCCTATAAGTATCGAGTACCCTCCATATCTTGTAACAACTAATAGGAAAGTGCAAAACTCTGAAGACCACAAATGAGGCCTTGCAAAAAAAACCCCAAAAAAAACAAAAAAAAACCCAACAAAAAAACAACAAACAAACTACGAAACTCTGAGCTTTAATTCCATCACTACCCTGAAGCACAAGTGTAATCTGAGCTGTACCATTCCGCTCACATTCCAGGTAAAATGAATTTTGTGTTTACAAAATGTGTCTTCTCAAATCTCACTACTGATGCTCCATTGTGTCTATAAATATTTAATCCTGACAAACACTTCCCGAAAGGCAGCTCAAACACGCATTATTGGCAGATGCATCTCCTCTAACACAAAACACAGAAAAATTCTTACGTTACAACTACAATTAAAAATGGCATTGGAAAAGATGCCTTAAAGAGAGAAGCACTAAAAGAAACAGTTCTTAAGTCGGTCACTTCACGGCTAAAATATTTTTTAAACATACTCATTGATCAGACAGTGCAAGTCCCAGGAAGATGATGATGATGATGCTGCGCTTAAACTTTGAAACCTGAAACAATTCTCATTGCGGCTCTGTTCAAACACTCAGTAAACAGCAAACACTTTTGAAAAGCAAGGCACAAGCACAGTATCAGCTGTGGCAATAAACCTTACCTCCTTTGAAATTTACTCCCTGGTTCAGCGGACAGGCAGGTCTTATCACATGCAAGGATGGCAATGGCACAGAGAAATACCAGGAAGTCTAAAACAAGGCTGTTTACAGCCCCTGACCAACCTTAGTTACATAAAGAGAGAAGATAAGAATTGAAGTTGTAGGAGGGGGAGATACGCTTGTCAACCCAAGAATAACAATAGTTTAATTTCTAAACACTATGGCTCTGCACAAGAAAGGACTATTACTGAGCACGCACGCTTCACCCAGGAACATAAGTGTTTTCAGATGAGAAGGCAAACATTTTCTCCCAATAAAGTCTATCTCCCTCCCATTTTATCTGCATGTGAAGTTCATTAACAAGGAGAGACTACACAAGACTAAACCACAGTATCCATCTGCTAATAGTTATGGCTTAATTCAGTCATTTTTATTAATTTGTGTTACATAGCACAAGAGTTATGTTGTACTATAGACAGCACAAGAATGTTTTTATCATGCTGCGTTTGTCTGTTTCTACAAAAACAACAATGCTATACATTAAAATACACAGCAAGACCTTTCTTCAGAGACTTGAATGCAGAAAGCTAATATTATTCCCAGTCATATATTGACTACACCAACCCACCAGAAAGCAAGTTTTTCACATCTCCCATAGAGGATAAAGATGGGGAGAGGAATAAGAACAGGGAGGGCAGAGTGTTTCCTTCTCAGCTTCTATAAGCTGAGCACACCGTGACCAACACTCTGGGCTCTGCACTACTGAGGACATCCAGCATGGCACGCTAACATGTCCCTCTTGAGGTTACCCATACAGCTTCTCTTCTTTTGGGATGCACATCTCCAGCTGTCTCCATACCATGAGACCTCCAGTTCCCCACCTCAGAACTCAGATTCCCCTCATCAGCATCATCTTTAGTCTCCCATGACCCCTGGCTCTGCCCCACTCCATTTCCCCAAAACCTCTTTCATTCCTTTTCTTTTCCCCACTCACCTGGCCTGATTGTTTCCACTTCCAGATCTTCTTCCCAGATCACCATCTGACACTGGTTCCCCTTCCCCACAACTCTCACAGACAGATTTATTTCTGTTAATATTGAATGCTGGAGAATCTCCCAGAATAATTTAAGCTGCTATTTATAAGCATGTTTCACTTCTATAAAATTGCTTCACATACAGGTCAGACCTTCCCAACCAAAGAATCCTCTCTGTTATTCTACCTTCCTCAAAACGTATTCTATATTTCTCAAAGTCTCTTGATTTTGAGTCACAGAATCATTTAGGCTGGAAAAGACCTCTAAGATCATCGAGTCCAGCCATTAACCCAACACTGCCAAGTCCACCACTAAACCACATCCCTAAGCACCACATCTACACATTTTTGAATGTTTATAGGGATAGTGACAACAGCACTTCCCTGGGCAGCCTGTTCCAATGCTTGACCACCCTTTCAATGAAGACATTTTTCCAAATATCCAATCTAAACCTCCC
This sequence comes from Lepidothrix coronata, assembly GCF_001604755.1. Classification (NCBI taxonomy): domain Eukaryota; kingdom Metazoa; phylum Chordata; class Aves; order Passeriformes; family Pipridae; genus Lepidothrix; species Lepidothrix coronata. Next base: position 2,906,222 of record NW_016690218.1, read on the forward strand.
CTGGAGCAACTTGAGGCTGTTTATTCCTGTCCTATCACTTGCTACCTGGGAGTAAAAGACCGACTCCCACCTGGCTACAACCTCCTTTCAGGTAGTTATAGAAAGCAATAAGGTCTCTCCGAGGCTCCTTTTCTTCAGACTAAACAATCCCAGTTCCCTCAGCCATTCCTCATGTGGCAGATAAAATTCACACTGTTTTTGACTAATGCAAGCCTCAAAAATCAAAATTCAGATGGAAATTTCCTGTGGCTATTCTATTAATGACATTCAACAACAGCATTAATGTATCACACCTCAAGAAGAAAACCCCTTAAAAGGGTATGCTACTTTAACAGAGGTCTCATTTTTATGGTAGAGCTAAAAAGTATTTTGTTTACAACAAAACACCAATCTGTTGATAGTTATTTGCATTAAAAACTTCAGTATCAAACAAGCAGTAGTTACAAGGTTTGACTATTTTAGCGTTACAGTCTTACTGAATGTGTGATTTAGAGACTACAATCTACTCTTACACCAAAGTTAAAGCAACCTGCTTTTTTTTTCTTTTAATATAAGAACATTTTCACACCTTCCTGTAGTATTTAATTTTTGCTGCACTTCACACCAAAGCCCAGCAGACTTTGTAAAAACTGTTCACAGGAAATCACACTAAACTCAGAAATACCATATGGCTGCTGAACAAGAAAATAGCCATAGTTACCAAACCAAATTAATGCCATTGATCACTTTAAAGAGAGATAGTTGTAGGCTTGCTAATTATCTGAGGTGCTTATTATATATTTCAAAGTTTGAAAGTAATTCTATCCCTCTATCAAAGCTAGTAAATCAATCATCTCTGTTAAAGGCTTAGAGAAAAAGTCAAGCTTACTGCTTAAAACTACAGTCAACATATGAGAAGCATTACTATGAAAGCCATTCAAAAAGCCTCCTCATGGGAAAGGGTAACATTATGAGAACTAAGTGTTTTCACATGTTCTTTTTACCTTTGTTCTTTTATAGTCTTATTTTTCACCTCTCCTACAGCAAGATTTTTTTGGAGGCTACTAATCTGAATTCCATCTCTTTCTTCTCAAGGCCCCTTGGGACCACTTCTCCCCCAGCACTGTCTTTTGTTCCTCCTACAGTAATTCTCTGATCAGTCAAAAATAGCTTCACATGGCATTCTCCAACAGAGTCAGGAATCTGCAATTGTAGCAGATTTGGAAAGGAGGACTGAAAAAAAAATCATTTGAAGAGAAAATCCCCATGTCCTCAGCAATGTTGAAAGCCTGTCTGCTAAGAAATAGAGAACAAGCTTCATCCTGAAGTCATGTCTCCCATGCACTACTGAGCAAGAGAAGGGCATCACCTTAAAGCAAAGGTATTGCTCCACAGACAGGAGAGCCAAGCCACTGACACTGCCCTCTTCCAGGTGCCATGAAGGCAAACAGACATCGCTGTGGCCCTATTTATCATTTCACATAATTTTCCAAAAGCTTAACTTCACTACAATGAGCTCAAAAGCAGGCTACAAAAAATGGAAAACCCAACTGTTGCATTTTATTTCCTACATGAAGAAGGAAGGTTTTTTGCCCCCCAAAAGGGAAAAAACCCCTCCAGAGTCCTGCTATAAAGTTTCAAATCCTATGACAGTCACCTCTGTTTTGCACCACTATAGTGTCAGGTCCCAATTTCAACATCCATCTGCTTTTAACCAACATACACATTTAAGCTTCTAATCTCAAAATAACTGTGTCCTCAAGCTAGGCTATTATATTACTACAGGATATTACTCCCTTCTCTATAAAGGACAAAATAAATCTTTTTGCAGAATTTCATTTTTCTTTCTATTTAATGACTGCCAAAATACCTTACACTACAGTCATGGTATAGTTCAATCACTCTACTGCTGAACAGAATAGGAATGTCAAAGGCTGTTTTGTTACTTTGTTTCACATTTAAAGATAATTATTTAAGCAAAAAAAAACAACCCAAAAACAAAACCCCACACCTGGATGTTTGTTTGCCTCTTTAATTTGTACCTCAGTTCACACATACATTCAGCACTCAGCACAGCAGCATCCCAGTACTAGTTGCAGTTTCTGGGAGCTACTGAAACCAGTTTCTGGCAGCTACTGAAAAACTGAAGCAGCACAAGTCATTTATTTTACATACATTCATGTTTTGTTTTGTTCTGAATGTAAAATAAATATAACTTGTACATGTTATATACATTATCATACAGTGTGAACGTTTATAAGAATGTTAGCGTCAACAATTTAGTGATTATAAGCTAAAGTATCTGCCACAAGAGTCTACAAATCATAGAATCACACAATATTCCAATTTGGAAGGGAACCACAAGGATCATCCACTTCAACTCCTGGCTCTGAAGAGGACAATCCCAAGAATCACACAATGTGTCTGAGAACATTGTCCCAACACTTCTTGAACTCTGGTAGTCTTGGTGCCGTGCCTCTGCTCCAAAAATAGCTACGTCCCGTCCCCCCCCCTTGGCTGTTTCACACTAGATCTCTTTCACTTCCATCCCTGCAGGCTGCTTGCTTCAGGCTCTTATTCCTTTGTCCAATTAAGAAATCCCTTCTTCCTTCCAGTCTCAATTCATCCCAACTGCTTCCCTGCACATTTATTTGCCTGCAGTTCCACCAATCAACACTTATAAAGTGGAGCACATTTATAAGCCCACTGACAATTTAGATGCTTTGTCCTAAATGTTTGGGGGAGTGGGTTGGCTCAGTTGGTTAGAGCATGGTGCTAATCATGCCAAGGTTGTGGATTCAATCCCCACACGGCCCATTCACTTAAGAGTTAGACTCTATGATCTTTGTGGGTCCCTTCCAACTCAGAATATTCTGTGAACATCTGAAACATTCTATTACTATTTCACAGGTTTGTCCAAGCCAGGTATTCTATAACAAGCTACTTGCAATTCTGATCAGACAGCTTTTTGCTCATTTAGATCACACACATGCTTTGAGTAACTACAACTCTTCATTCCCCTCCTATAAAGAGCTGGCTTTCATTTACTGACATACAACATGTACCATCAACCATTCCGCCAAACTCTGTTTTTTCATCTTCTCCAGTGGCTGAGAAAAACAGATGGAGTGTCCTATTGTCACCCTCACAGAAGCATTTTCCATTAAGCTTCTGATATCCTCTCCTCCTCTACTAGAAGGAAGATGGGAAGAAAGCAGCAGGTGAGTTGCCCCTCACTCAGAAGGTAACTCTTCCCAAAAGTGGGGTAAAGTGGGAGATCATTCCAATGGCTGCAGGTGCCATCTCTGATAACTCTGGTAACCTGGCTGCTCGCACTGAATCCAGAAATTAAAGGGGCTTCTGCGTCCCTCTGGACAGACCTCTGCCATAATGGGCTCTCCAATACACCTCCAGCATTTCCCACCACCACTGGAAGCAATGCTTAAGCAGCTGATGACAGCATCGGTCCTGCAGACAGAAGTCGGGAATCACCGTATCA